>NW_027018069.1:0-95534 GCF_032854445.1 Liolophura sinensis | reverse complement strand
GTTGCTCTCCGACTAATACTTTTGGCTGTAGCCACAAATGAATAATCATTGATGTCAAGATCACGTGGCCAGCAACGGCTCTTACTCCATGGAAACCAAGGAAATTTGCAATTTTTCAACAGCTGGAGATGCCTGGCCCAATTGCGCATCTTTTGGCACCTTATTGATGTGGGTCAGTGTTTCAATTGTACTTTTTTACAGCAGACTGTATCATGTACCTTGTGTTTTTTTATATACAAATGGTGTGGTTTTTCTACATGTAGATAAGACATTGAGTTGTCTTCGACTTAGAAGTAAGTCATTTGCTGGGTGAGTTAAATGGGCTTGGCCCAAAGATTTTGACGTCGTCTGGGCTACCGAAGGGCACATAACTTATAATGAAATGTTGAATATAGTAATGACCAGTCGCGATTGTAACATAGTTAATGTAGCCGATTTCAATTCACAAAAAGACCAGGTAAAAATCCAAAAGTAGAAAAACTGTTCCAATGCTGCTGGTAAGAGGCTAATCCGACGTATTTTTGACGAGAAATCGAATGGGTGCAAACCGCGTTGCTCTCCGACCAATACTTTTGGCTGTAGCCCACAAACGAAAAATCATTGATGTCAAGATCACGTGCCCAGCAACGGCTCTTACTCCATGGAAACCAAGGAAATTTGCAATTTTTCAACAGCTGGAGATGCCTGGCCCAACTGCGCATCTTTTGGCACCTTATTGATGTGGGTCAGTGTTCAATTGTACTTTTTTACAGCGGACTGTATCAAGTACCTTGTGTTTTTTTTATATACAAACGGTGTGGTTTTTCTACATGTAGATAAAGACATTGAGTTTGTCTTCGACTTAGAAGTAAGACATTTGCTGGGTGAGTTAAATGGGCTTGGCCCAAAGATTTGACGTCGTCTGGGCTACCGAAGGGCACATAACTTATAATGAAGAGTTGAATATAGTAATGACCAGTCGCGATTGTACAAAGTTAATGTAGCCGATTTCAATTCGCAAAAAGACCAGGCAAAAATCAAAAAGTGGAAAAACTGTTCCAATGCTGCTGGTAAGAGGCTAATCCGACGTATATTTTGACGAGAAATCGAATGGTGCAAACCGCGTTGCTCTCCGACCAATACTTTTGGCTGTAGCCACAAATGAATAATCATTGATGTCAAGATCACGTGCCCAGCAACGGCTCTTACTCCATGGAAACCAAGGAAATTTGCAATTTTTCAACAGCTGGAGATGCCTGGCCCAATTGCGCATCTTTTGGCACTTTATTGATGTGGGTCAATGTTCAATTGTACTTTTTTACAGCAGACTGTATCATGTACCTTGTGTTTTTTTATATACAAATGGTGTGGTTTTTTCTACATGTAGATAAAGACATTGAGTTTGTCTTCGACTTAGAAGTAAGACATTTGCTGGGTGAGTTAAATGGGCTTGGCCCAAAGATTTGACGTCGTCTGGGTTACCGAAGGGCACATAACTTATAATGAAAAGTTGAATATAGTAATGACCAGTCGCGATTGTACATAGTTAATGTAGCCGATTTCAATTAGAAAAAAATACCAGGCAAAAATGCAAAAGTGGAAAAACTGTTCCAATGCTGCTGGTAAGAGCTAATCCGACGTATTTTTTGACGAGAAATCGAATGGTGCAAACCGCGTTGCTCTCCGACTAATACTTTTGGCTGTAGCCACAAATGAATAATCATTGATGTCAAGATCACGTGCCCAGCAACGGCTCTTACTCCATGGAAACCAAGGAAATTTGCAATTTTTCAACAGCTGGAGATGCCTGGCCCAATTGCGCATCTTTTGGCACCTTATTGATGTGGGTCAGTGTTCAATTGTACTTTTTTACAGCAGACTGTATCATGTACCTTGTGTTTTTTTTTATATACAAATGGTGTGGTTTTTCTACATGTAGATAAAGACATTGAGTTTGTCTTCGACTTAGAAGTAAGACATTTGCTGGGTGAGTTAAATGGGCTTGGCCCAAAGATTTGACGTCGTCTGGGCTACCGAAGGGCACATAACTTATAATGAAAAGTTGAATATAGTAATGACCAGTCGCGATTGTACATAGTTAATGTAGCCGATTTCAATTAGAAAAAAGACCGGGCAAAAATCCAAAAGTAAAAAAACTGTTCCAATGCTGCTGGTAAGAGGCTAATCCGACGTATTTTTTGACGAGAAATCGAATGGTGCAAACCGCGTTGCTCTCCGACCAATACTTTTGGCTGTAGCCACAAATGAATAATCATTGATGTCAAGATCACGTGGCCCAGCAACGGCTCTTACTCCATGGAAACCAAGGAAATTTGCAATTTTCAACAGCTGGAGATGCCTGGCCCAATTGCGCATCTTTTGGCACCTTATTGATGTGGTCAGTGTTCATTGTACTTTTTTACTGCAGACTGTATCATGTACCTTGTGTTTTTTTATATACAAATGGTGTGGTTTTTCTACATGTAGATAAAGACATTGAGTTTGTCTTCGACTTAGAAGTAAGTCATTTGCTGGGTGAGTTAAATGGGCTTGGCCCAAAGATTTGACGTCGTCTGGGTTACCGAAGGGCACATAACTTATAATGAAATGTTGAATATAGTAATGACCAGTCGCGATTGTACATAGTTAATGTAGCCGATTTCAATTCGCAAAAAGACCAGGTAAAAATCCAAAAGTAGAAAAACTGTTCCAATGCTGCTGGTAAGAGGCTAATCCGACGTATTTTTTGACGAGAAATCGAATGGTGCAAACCGCGTTGCTCTCCGACCAATACTTTTGGCTGTAGCCACAAATGAATAATCATTGATGTCAAGATCACGTGCCCAGCAACGGCTCTTACTCCATGGAAACCAAGGAAATTTGCAATTTTTCAACAGCTGGAGATGCCTGGCCCAACTGCGCATCTTTTGGCACCTTATTGATGTGGGTCAGTGTTCAATTGTACTTTTTACAGCAGACTGTATCAAGTACCTTGTGTTTTTTTTATATACAAACGGTGTGGTTTTTCTACATGTAGATAAAGACATTGAGTTTGTCTTCGACTTAGAAGTAAGACATTTGCTGGGTGAGTTAAATGGGCTTGGCCCAAAGATTTGACGTCGTCTGGGCTACCGAAGGGCACATAACTTATAATGAAAAGTTGAATATAGTAATGACCAGTCGCGATTGTACAAAGTTAATGTAGCCGATTTCAATTCGCAAAAAGACCAGGCAAAAATCCAAAAGTGGAAAAACTGTTCCAATGCTGCTGGTAAGAGGCTAATCCGACGTATATTTTGACGAGAAATCGAATGGTGCAAACCGCGTTGCTCTCCGACCAATACTTTTGGCTGTAGCCACAAATGAATAATCATTGATGTCAAGATCACGTGCCCAGCAACGGCTCTTACTCCATGGAAACCAAGGAAATTTGCAATTTTTCAACAGCTGGAGATGCCTGGCCCAATTGCGCATCTTTTGGCACCTTATTGATGTGGGTCAATGTTCAATTGTACTTTTTACAGCAGACTGTATCATGTACCTTGTGTTTTTTTATATACAAATGGTGTGGTTTTTCTACATGTAGATAAAGACATTGAGTTTGTCTTCGACTTAGAAGTAAGACATTTGCTGGGTGAGTTAAATGGGCTTGGCCCAAAGATTTGACGTCGTCTGGGTTACCGAAGGGCACATAACTTATAATGAAAAGTTGAATATAGTAATGACCAGTCGCGATTGTACATAGTTAATGTAGCCGATTTCAATTAGAAAAAATACCAGGCAAAAATCCAAAAGTGGAAAAACTGTTCCAATGCTGCTGGTAAGAGGCTAATCCGACGTATTTTTTGACGAGAAATCGAATGGTGCAAACCGCGTTGCTCTCCGACTAATACTTTTGGCTGTAGCCACAAATGAATAATCATTGATGTCAAGATCACGTGCCCAGCAACGGCTCTTACTCCATGGAAACCAAGGAAATTTGCAATTTTTCAACAGCTGGAGATGCCTGGCCCAATTGCGCATCTTTTGGCACCTTATTGATGTGGGTCAGTGTTCAATTGTACTTTTTTACAGCAGACTGTATCATGTACCTTGTGTTTTTTTATATACAAATGGTGTGGTTTTTCTACATGTAGATAAAGACATTGAGTTTGTCTTCGACTTAGAAGTAAGACATTTGCTGGGTGAGTTAAATGGGCTTGGCCCAAAGATTTGACGTCGTCTGGGCTACCGAAGGGCAAATAACTTATAATGAAAAGTTGAATATAGTAATGACCAGTCGCGATTGTACATAGTTAATGTAGCCGATTTCAATTAGAAAAAAGACCAGGCAAAAATCCAAAAGTAAAAAAACTGTTCCAATGCTGCTGGTAAGAGGCTAATCCGACGTATTTTTTGACGAGAAATCGAATGGTGCAAACCGCGTTGCTCTCCGACTAATACTTTTGGCTGTAGCCACAAATGAATAATCATTGATGTCAAGATCACGTGGCCAGCAACGGCTCTTACTCCATGGAAACCAAGGAAATTTGCAATTTTTCAACAGCTGGAGATGCCTGGCCCAATTGCGCATCTTTTGGCACCTTATTGATGTGGGTCAGTGTTCAATTGTACTTTTTTACAGCAGACTGTATCATGTACCTTGTGTTTTTTTATATACAAATGGTGTGGTTTTTCTACATGTAGATAAAGACATTGAGTTTGTCTTCGACTTAGAAGTAAGTCATTTGCTGGGTGAGTTAAATGGGCTTGGCCCAAAGATTTGACGTCGTCTGGGTTACCGAAGGGCACATAACTTATAATGAAATGTTGAATATAGTAATGACCAGTCGCGATTGTACATAGTTAATGTAGCCGATTTCAATTCGCAAAAAGACCAGGTAAAAATCCAAAAGTAGAAAAACTGTTCCAATGCTGCTGGAAGGAGGCTAATCCGACGTATTTTTTGACGAGAAATCGAATGGTGCAAACCGCGTTGCTCTCCGACCAATACTTTTGGCTGTAGCCACAAATAAATAATCATTGATGTCAAGATCACGTGCCCAGCAACGGCTCTTACTCCATGGAAACCAAGGAAATTTGCAATTTTTCAACAGCTGGAGATGCCTGGCCCAACTGCGCATCTTTTGGCACCTTATTGATGTGGGTCAGTGTTCAATTGTACTTTTTACAGCAGACTGTATCAAGTACCTTGTGTTTTTTTTATATACAAACGGTGTGGTTTTTCTACATGTAGATAAAGACATTGAGTTTGTCTTCGACTTAGAAGTAAGACATTTGCTGGGTGAGTTAAATGGGTTTGGCCCAAAGATTTGACGTCGTCTGGGCTACCGAAGGGCACATAACTTATAATGAAAAGTTGAATATAGTAATGACCAGTCGCGATTGTACAAAGTTAATGTAGCCGATTTCAATTCGCAAAAAGACCAGGCAAAAATCCAAAAGTGGAAAAAACTGTTCCAATGCTGCTGGTAAGAGGCTAATCCGACGTATATTTTGACGAGAAATCGAATGGTGCAAACCGCGTTGCTCTCCGACCAATACTTTTGGCTGTAGCCACAAATGAATAATCATTGATGTCAAGATCACGTGCCCAGCAACGGCTCTTACTCCATGGAAACCAAGGAAATTTGCAATTTTTCAACAGCTGGAGATGCCTGGCCCAATTGCGCATCTTTTGGCACCTTATTGATGTGGGTCAATGTTCAATTGTACTTTTTTACAGCAGACTGTATCATGTACCTTGTGTTTTTTTATATACAAATGGTGTGGTTTTTCTACATGTAGATAAAGACATTGAGTTTGTCTTCGACTTAGAAGTAAGACATTTGCTGGGTGAGTTAAATGGGCTTGGCCCAAAGATTTGACGTCGTCTGGGTTACCGAAGGGCACATAACTTATAATGAAAAGTTGAATATAGTAATGACCAGTCGCGATTGTACATAGTTAATGTAGCCGATTTCAATTAGAAAAAATACCAGGCAAAAATCCAAAAGTGGAAAAACTGTTCCAATGCTGCTGGTAAGAGGCTAATCCGACGTATTTTTTGACGAGAAATCGAATGGTGCAAACCGCGTTGCTCTCCGACTAATACTTTTGGCTGTAGCCACAAATGAATAATCATTGATGTCAAGATCACGTGCCCAGCAACGGCTCTTACTCCATGGAAACCAAGGAAATTTGCAATTTTTCAACAGCTGGAGATGCCTGGCCCAATTGCGCATCTTTTGGCACCTTATTGATGTGGGTCAGTGTTCAATTGTACTTTTTTACAGCAGACTGTATCATGTACCTTGTGTTTTTTTATATACAAATGCTGTGGTTTTTCTACATGTAGATAAAGACATTGAGTTTGTCTTCGACTTAGAAGTAAGACATTTGCTGGGTGAGTTAAATGGGCTTGGCCCAAAGATTTGACGTCGTCTGGGCTACCGAAGGGCACATAACTTATAATGAAAAGTTGAATATAGTAATGACCAGTCGCGATTGTACAAAGTTAATGTAGCCGATTTCAATTAGAAAAAAGACTAGGCAAAAATCCAAAAGTAAAAAAACTGTTCCAATGCTGCTGGTAAGAGGCTAATCCGACGTATTTTTTGACGAGAAATCGAATGGTGCAAACCGCGTTGCTCTCCGACCAATACTTTTGGCTGTAGCCACAAATGAATAATCATTGATGTCAAGATCACGTGCCCAGCAACGGCTCTTACTCCATGGAAACCAAGGAAATTTGCAATTTTTCAACAGCTGGAGATGCCTGGCCCAACTGCGCATCTTTTGGCACCTTATTGATGTGGGTCAGTGTTCAATTGTACTTTTTACAGCAGACTGTATCAAGTACCTTGTGTTTTTTTTATATACAAACGGTGTGGTTTTTCTACATGTAGATAAAGACATTGAGTTTGTCTTCGACTTAGAAGTAAGACATTTGCTGGGTGAGTTAAATGGGCTTGGCCCAAAGATTTGACGTCGTCTGGGCTACCGAAGGGCACATAACTTATAATGAAAAGTTGAATATAGTAATGACCAGTCGCGATTGTACAAAGTTAATGTAGCCGATTTCAATTCGCAAAAAGACCAGGCAAAAATCAAAAAGTGGAAAAACTGTTCCAATGCTGCTGGTAAGAGGCTAATCCGACGTATATTTTGACGAGAAATCGAATGGTGCAAACCGCGTTGCTCTCCGACCAATACTTTTGGCTGTAGCCACAAATGAATAATCATTGATGTCAAGATCACGTGCCCAGCAACGGCTCTTACTCCATGGAAACCAAGGAAATTTGCAATTTTTCAACAGCTGGAGATGCCTGGCCCAATTGCGCATCTTTTGGCACCTTATTGATGTGGGTCAATGTTCAATTGTACTTTTTTACAGCAGACTGTATCATGTACCTTGTGTTTTTTTATATACAAATGGTGTGGTTTTTCTACATGTAGATAAAGACATTGAGTTTGTCTTCGACTTAGAAGTAAGACATTTGCTGGGTGAGTTAAATGGGCTTGGCCCAAAGATTTGACGTCGTCTGGGTTACCGAAGGGCACATAACTTATAATGAAAAGTTGAATATAGTAATGACCAGTCGCGATTGTACATAGTTAATGTAGCCGATTTCAATTAGAAAAAATACCAGGCAAAAATCCAAAAGTGGAAAAACTGTTCCAATGCTGCTGGTAAGAGGCTAATCCGACGTATTTTTTGACGAGAAATCGAATGGTGCAAACCGCGTTGCTCTCCGACTAATACTTTTGGCTGTAGCCACAAATGAATAATCATTGATGTCAAGATCACGTGCCCAGCAACGGCTCTTACTCCATGGAAACCAAGGAAATTTGCAATTTTTCAACAGCTGGAGATGCCTGGCCCAATTGCGCATCTTTTGGCACCTTATTGATGTGGGTCAGTGTTCAATTGTACTTTTTTACAGCAGACTGTATCATGTACCTTGTGTTTTTTTATATACAAATGGTGTGGTTTTTCTACATGTAGATAAAGACATTGAGTTTGTCTTCGACTTAGAAGTAAGACATTTGCTGGGTGAGTTAAATGGGCTTAACCCAAAGATTTGACGTCGTCTGGGCTACCGAAGGGCACATAACTTATAATGAAAAGTTGAATATAGTAATGACCAGTCGCGATTGTACATAGTTAATGTAGCCGATTTCAATTAGAAAAAAGACCAGGCAAAAATCCAAAAGTAAAAGAACTGTTCCAATGCTGCTGGTAAGAGGTTAATCCGACGTATTTTTTGACGAGAAATCGAATGGTGCAAACCGCGTTGCTCTCCGACTAATACTTTTGGCTGTAGCCACAAATGAATAATCATTGATGTCAAGATCACGTGCCCAGCAACGGCTCTTACTCCATGGAAACCAAGGAAATTTGCAATTTTTCAACAGCTGGAGATGCCTGGCCCAATTGCGCATCTTTTGGCACCTTATTGATGTGGGTCAGTGTTCAATTGTACTTTTTTACAGCAGACTGTATCATGTACCTTGTGTTTTTTTATATACAAATGGTGTGGTTTTTCTACATGTAGATAAAGACATTGAGTTTGTCTTCGACTTAGAAGTAAGTCATTTGCTGGGTGAGTTAAATGGGCTTGGCCCAAAGATTTGACGTCGTCTGGGCTACCGAAGGGCACATAACTTATAATGAAATGTTGAATATAGTAATGACCAGTCGCGATTGTACATAGTTAATGTAGACGATTTCAATTCGCAAAAAGACCAGGTAAAAATCCAAAAGTAGAAAAACTGTTCCAATGCTGCTGGTAAGAGGCTAATCCGACGTATTTTTTGACGACGAGAAATCGAATGGTGCAAACTGCGTTGCTCTCCGACCAATACTTTTGGCTGTAGCCACAAATGAATAATCATTGATGTCAAGATCATGTGCCCAGCAACGGCTCTTACTCCATGGAAACCAAGGAAATTTGCAATTTTTCAACAGCTGGAGATGCCTGGCCCAATTGCGCATCTTTTGGCACCTTATTGATGTGGGTCAGTGTTCAATTGTACTTTTTACAGCAGACTGTATCAAGTACCTTGTGTTTTTTTTATATACAAACGGTGTGGTTTTTCTACATGTAGATAAAGACATTGAGTTTGTCTTCGACTTAGAAGTAAGACATTTGCTAGGTGAGTTAAATGGGCTTGGCCCAAAGATTTGACGTCGTCTGGGCTACCGAAGGGCACATAACTTATAATGAAAAGTTGAATATAGTAATGACCAGTCGCTATGGTACATAGTAAATGTACCAGATTTCAATTCGCAAAAAGACCAGGCAAAAATCCAAAAGTGGAAAAACTGTTCCAATGCTGCTGGTAAGAGGCTAATCCGACGTATTTTTTGACGAGAAATCGAATGGTGCAAACCGCGTTGCTCTCCGACCAATACTTTTGGCTGTAGCCACAATTGAAAAATCATTGATGTCAAGATCACGTGCCCAGCAACGGCTCTTACTCCATGGAAACCAAGGAAATTTGCAATTTTTCAACAGCTGGAGATGCCTGGCTCAATTGCGCATCTTTTGGCACCTTATTGATGTGGGTCAGTGTTCAATTGTACTTTTTACAGCTGCCTGTATCAAGTACCTTGTGTTTTTTATATATACAAATGGTGTGGTTTTTCTACATGTAGATAAAGACATTGAGTTTGTCTTCGACTTAGAAGTAAGACATTTGCTGGGTGACTTAAATGGGCTTGGCCCAAAGATTTGACGTCGTCTGGGTTACCGAAGGGCACATAACTTATAATGAAAAGTTGAACATCGTAATGACCAGTCGCGAAGGTACATAGCAAATGTAGCCGATTTCAACTTACAAAAAGACCAGGCAAAAATCCAAAAGTGGAAAAACTGTTCCAATGCTGCTGGTAAGAGGCTAATCCGACGTATTTTGTGACGACAAATCAAATGGTGCAAACCGCGTTGCTCTGCGACCAATACTTTTGGCTGTAGCCACAAATGAATAATCAATGATGTCAAGATCACGTGCCCAGCAACGGCTCTTACTCCATGAAAACCAAGGAAATTTGCAATTTTTCAACAGCTGGAGATGCCTGGCCCAATTGCGCATCTTTTGGCACCTTATTGATGTGGGTCAGTGTTCAATTGTACTTTTTACAGCAGACTGTATCAAGTAACTTGTGTTTTTTTATATACAAATGGTGTGGTTTTTCTACATGTAGATAAAGACATTGAGTTTGTCTTCGACTTAGAAGTAAGACATTTGCTGGGTGAGTTAAATGGGCTTGGCCCAAAGATTTGACGTCGTCTGGGCTACCGAAGGGCACATAACTTATAATGAAAAGTTGAATATAGTAATGACCAGTCGCGATTGTACAAAGTTAATGTAGCCGATTTCAATTCGCAAAAAGACCAGGCAAAAATCAAAAAGTGGAAAAACTGTTCCAATGCTGCTGGTAAGAGGCTAATCCGACGTATATTTTGACGAGAAATCGAATGGTGCAAACCGCGTTGCTCTCCGACCAATACTTTTGGCTGTAGCCACAAATGAATAATCATTGATGTCAAGATCACGTGCCCAGCAACGGCTCTTACTCCATGGAAACCAAGGAAATTTGCAATTTTTCAACAGCTGGAGATGCCTGGCCAAATTGCGCATCTTTTGGCACCTTATTGATGTGGGTCAATGTTCAATTGTACTTTTTTACAGCAGACTGTATCATGTACCTTGTGTTTTTTTATATACAAATGGTGTGGTTTTTCTACATGTAGATAAAGACATTGAGTTTGTCTTCGACTTAGAAGTAAGACATTTGCTGGGTGAGTTAAATGGGCTTGGCCCAAAGATTTGACGTCGTCTGGGTTACCGAAGGGCACATAACTTATAATGAAAAGTTGAATATAGTAATGACCAGTCGCGATTGTACATAGTTAATGTAGCCGATTTCAATTAGAAAAAATACCAGGCAAAAATCCAAAAGTGGAAAAACTGTTCCAATGCTGCTGGTAAGAGGCTAATCCGACGTATTTTTTGACGAGAAATCGAATGGTGCAAACCGCGTTGCTCTCCGACTAATACTTTTGGCTGTAGCCACAAATGAATAATCATTGATGTCAAGATCACGTGCCCAGCAACGGCTCTTACTCCATGGAAACCAAGGAAATTTGCAATTTTTCAACAGCTGGAGATGCCTGGCCCAATTGCGCATCTTTTGGCACCTTATTGATGTGGGTCAGTGTTCAATTGTACTTTTTTACAGCAGACTGTATCATGTACCTTGTGTTTTTTTATATACAAATGGTGTGGTTTTTCTACATGTAGATAAAGACATTGAGTTTGTCTTCGACTTAGAAGTAAGACATTTGCTGGGTGAGTTAAATGGGCTTAACCCAAAGATTTGACGTCGTCTGGGCTACCGAAGGGCACATAACTTATAATGAAAAGTTGAATATAGTAATGACCAGTCGCGATTGTACATAGTTAATGTAGCCGATTTCAATTAGAAAAAAGACCAGGCAAAAATCCAAAAGTAAAAAAACTGTTCCAATGCTGCTGGTAAGAGGTTAATCCGACGTATTTTTTGACGAGAAATCGAATGGTGCAAACCGCGTTGCTCTCCGACTAATACTTTTGGCTGTAGCCACAAATGAATAATCATTGATGTCAAGATCACGTGCCCAGCAACGGCTCTTACTCCATGGAAACCAAGGAAATTTGCAATTTTTCAACAGCTGGAGATGCCTGGCCCAATTGCGCATCTTTTGGCACCTTATTGATGTGGGTCAGTGTTCAATTGTACTTTTTTACAGCAGACTGTATCATGTACCTTGTGTTTTTTTATATACAAATGGTGTGGTTTTTCTACATGTAGATAAAGACATTGAGTTTGTCTTCGACTTAGAAGTAAGTCATTTGCTGGGTGAGTTAAATGGGCTTGGCCCAAAGATTTGACGTCGTCTGGGCTACCGAAGGGCACATAACTTATAATGAAATGTTGAATATAGTAATGACCAGTCGCGATTGTACATAGTTAATGTAGACGATTTCAATTCGCAAAAAGACCAGGTAAAAATCCAAAAGTAGAAAAACTGTTCCAATGCTGCTGGTAAGAGGCTAATCCGACGTATTTTTTGACGACGAGAAATCGAATGGTGCAAACTGCGTTGCTCTCCGACCAATACTTTTGGCTGTAGCCACAAATGAATAATCATTGATGTCAAGATCATGTGCCCAGCAACGGCTCTTACTCCATGGAAACCAAGGAAATTTGCAATTTTTCAACAGCTGGAGATGCCTGGCCCAACTGCGCATCTTTTGGCACCTTATTGATGTGGGTCAGTGTTCAATTGTACTTTTTACAGCAGACTGTATCAAGTACCTTGTGTTTTTTTTATATACAAACGGTGTGGTTTTTCTACATGTAGATAAAGACATTGAGTTTGTCTTCGACTTAGAAGTAAGACATTTGCTGGGTGAGTTAAATGGGCTTGGCCCAAAGATTTGACGTCGTCTGGGCTACCGAAGGGCACATAACTTATAATGAAAAGTTGAATATAGTAATGACCAGTCGCTATGGTACATAGTAAATGTACCAGATTTCAATTCGCAAAAAGACCAGGCAAAAATCCAAAAGTGGAAAAACTGTTCCAATGCTGCTGGTAAGAGGCTAATCCGACGTATTTTTTGACGAGAAATCGAATGGTGCAAACCGCGTTGCTCTCCGACCAATACTTTTGGCTGTAGCCACAATTGAAAAATCATTGATGTCAAGATCACGTGCCCAGCAACGGCTCTTACTCCATGGAAACCAAGGAAATTTGCAATTTTTCAACAGCTGGAGATGCCTGGCTCAATTGCGCATCTTTTGGCACCTTATTGATGTGGGTCAGTGTTCAATTGTACTTTTTACAGCTGCCTGTATCAAGTACCTTGTTTTTTTTATATATACAAATGGTGTGGTTTTTCTACATGTAGATAAAGACATTGAGTTTGTCTTCGACTTAGAAGTAAGACATTTGCTGGGTGACTTAAATGGGCTTGGCCCAAAGATTTGACGTCGTCTGGGTTACCGAAGGGCACATAACTTATAATGAAAAGTTGAACATCGTAATGACCAGTCGCGAAGGTACATAGCAAATGTAGCCGATTTCAACTTACAAAAAGACCAGGCAAAAATCCAAAAGTGGAAAAACTGTTCCAATGCTGCTGGTAAGAGGCTAATCCGACGTATTTTGTGACGACAAATCAAATGGTGCAAACCGCGTTGCTCTGCGACCAATACTTTTGGCTGTAGCCACAAATGAATAATCAATGATGTCAAGATCACGTGCCCAGCAACGGCTCTTACTCCATGAAAACCAAGGAAATTTGCAATTTTTCAACAGCTGGAGATGCCTGGCCCAATTGCGCATCTTTTGGCACCTTATTGATGTGGGTCAGTGTTCAATTGTACTTTTTACAGCAGACTGTATCAAGTAACTTGTGTTTTTTTATATACAAATGGTGTGGTTTTTCTACATGTAGATAAAGACATTGAGTTTGTCTTCGACTTAGAAGTAAGACATTTGCTGGGTGAGTTAAATGGGCTTGGCCCAAAGATTTGACGTCTTCTGGGCTACCGAAGGGCACATAACTTATAATGAAAAGTTGAATATAGTAATGACCAGTCGCAATGGTACATAGTAAATGTAGCCGATTTCAATTCGCAAAAAGACCAGGCAAAAATCCAAAAGTGGAAAAACTGTTCCAATGCTGCTGGTAAGAGGCTAATCCGACGTATTTTGTAACGAGAAATCGAATGGTGCAAACCGCGTTGCTCTCCGACCAATACTTTTGGATGTAGCCACAATTGAATAATCATTGATGTCAAGATCACGTGCCCAGCAACGGCTCTTACTCCATGGAAACCAAGGAAATTTGCAATTTTTCAACAGCTGGAGATGCCTGGCCCTATTGCGCATCTTTTGGCACCTTATTGATGTGGGTCAGTGTTCAATTGTACTTTTTACAGCGGACTGTGTCAAGTACCTTGTGTTTTTTTATATACAAATGGTGTGGTTTTTCTACATGTAGATGAAGACATTGAGTTTGTCTTCGACTTAGAATTAAGACATTTGCTGGGTGAGTTAAATGGGCTTGGCCCAAAGATTTGACGTCGTCTGGGCTACCGAAGGGCACATAACTTATAATGAAAAGTTGAATATAGTAATGACCAGTCGCAAAGGTACATAGTAAATGTAGCCGATTTCAATTCACAAAAAGACCAGGCAAAAATCCAAAAGTGGAAAAACTGTTCCAATGCTGCTGGTAAGAGGCTAATCCGTCGTATTTTGTGACGAATAATCGAATGGTGCAAACCGCGT
The DNA here is from genome assembly GCF_032854445.1 of Liolophura sinensis. Classification (NCBI taxonomy): domain Eukaryota; kingdom Metazoa; phylum Mollusca; class Polyplacophora; order Chitonida; family Chitonidae; genus Liolophura; species Liolophura sinensis. The sequence goes on along the minus strand of NW_027018069.1, from coordinate 81,225 downwards.
TGCTCTCCGACCAATACTTTTGGCTGTAGCCACAATTGAATAATCAATGATGTCAAGATCACGTGCCCAGCAACGGCTCTTACTCCATGGAAACCAAGGAAATTTGCAATTTTTTAACAGCTGGAGATGCCTGGCCCAATTGCGCATCTTTTGGCACCTTATTGATGTGGGTCAGTTTTCAATTGTACTTTTTACAGCGGACTGTGTCAAGTACCTTGTGTATTTTTATACACAAATGGTGTGGTTTTTCTACATGTAGATAAAGACATTGAGTTTGTCTTCGACTTAGAAGTAAGACATTTTCTGGGTGAGTTAAATGGGCTTGGCCCAAAGATTTGACGTCGTCTGGGCTACCGAAGGGCACATAACTTATAATGAAAAGTTGAATATAGTAATAACCATTTACGATGGTACATAGTAAATGTAGCCGATTTTAATTCGCAAAAAGACCAGGCAAAAATCCAAAAGTGGAAAAACTGTTCCAATGGTGCTCGTAAGAGACTAATCCGACGTACTTTGTGACCAGAAATCGAATGGTGCAAACCGCGTTGCTCTCCGACCAATACTTTTGGCTGTAGCCACAAATGAATAATCATTGATGTCAAGATCACGTGCCCAGCAACGGCTCTTACTCCATGGAAACCAAGGAAATTTGCAATTTTTCAACAGCTGGAGATGCCTGGCCCAATTGCGCATCTTTTGGCACCTTATTGATGTGGGTCAGTGTTCAATTGTACTTTTTATAGCAGACTGTATCAAGTAACTTGTGTTTTTTTATATACAAATGGTGTGGTTTTTCTACATGTAGATAAAGACATTGAGTTTGTCTTCGACTTAGAAGTAAGACATTTGCTGGGTGAGTTAAATGGGCTTGGCCCAAAGATTTGACGTCGTCTGGGCTACCGAAGGGCACATAACTTATAATGAAAAGTTGAATATAGTAATGACCAGTCGCAATGGTAAATAGTAAATGTAGCCGATTTCAATTCGCAAAAAGACCAGGCAAAAATCCAAAAGTGGAAAAACTGTTCCAATGCTGCTGGTAAGAGGCTAATCCGACGTATTTTGTAACGAGAAATCGAATGGTGCAAACCGCGTTGCTCTCCGACCAATACTTTTGGCTGTAGCCACAATTGAATAATCATTGATGTCAAGATCACGTGCCCAGCAACGGCTCTTACTCCATGGAAACCAAGGAAATTTGCAATTTTTCAACAGCTGGAGATGCCTGGCCCAATTGCGCATCTTTTGGCACCTTATTGATGTGGGTCAGTGTTCAATTGTACTTTTTTACAGCAGACTGTATCATGTACCTTGTGTTTTTTTATATACAAATGGTGTGGTTTTTCTACATGTAGATAAAGACATTGAGTTTGTCTTCGACTTAGAAGTAAGACATTTGCTGGGTGAGTTAAATCGGGCTTGGCCCAAAGATTTGACGTCGTCTGGGCTACCGAAGGGCACATAACTTATAATGAAAAGTTGAATATAGTAATGACCAGTCGCGATTGTACATAGTTAATGTAGCCGATTTCAATTAGCAAAAAGACCAGGCAAAAATCCAAAAGTGGAAAAACTGTTCCAATGCTGCTGGTAAGAGGCTAATCCGACGTATTTTTTGACGAGAAATCGAATGGTGCAAACCGCGTTGCTCTCCGACTAATACTTTTGGCTGTAGCCACAAATGAATAATCATTGATGTCAAGATCACGTGCCCAGCAACGGCTCTTACTCCATGGAAACCAAGGAAATTTGCAATTTTTCAACAGCTGGAGATGCCTGGCCCAATTGCGCATCTTTTGGCACCTTATTGATGTGGGTCAGTGTTCAATTGTACTTTTTTACAGCAGACTGTATCATGTACCTTGTGTTTTTTTATATACAAATGGTGTGGTTTTTCTACATGTAGATAAAGACATTGAGTTTGTCTTCGACTTAGAAGTAAGACATTTGCTTGGTGAGTTAAATGGGCTTGGCCCAAAGATTTGACGTCGTCTGGGCTACCGAAGGGCACATAACTTATAATGAAAAGTTGAATATAGTAATGACCAGTCGCGATTGTACATAGTAAATGTAGCCGATTTCAATTCGCAAAAAGACCAGGCAAAAATCCAAAAGTGGAAAAACTGTTCCAATGCTGCTGGTAAGAGGCTAATCCGACGTATTTTGTAACGAGAAATCGAATGGTGCAAACCGCGTTGCTCTCCGACCAATACTTTTGGATGTAGCCACAATTGAATAATCATTGATGTCAAGATCACGTGCCCAGCAACGGCTCTTACTCCATGGAAACCAAGGAAATTTGCAATTTTTCAACAGCTGGAGATGCCTGGCCCTATTGCGCATCTTTTGGCACCTTATTGATGTGGGTCAGTGTTCAATTGTACTTTTTACAGCGGACTGTGTCAAGTACCTTGTGTTTTTTTATATACAAATGGTGTGGTTTTTCTACATGTAGATGAAGACATTGAGTTTGTCTTCGACTTAGAATTAAGACATTTGCTGGGTGAGTTAAATGGGCTTGGCCCAAAGATTTGACGTCGTCTGGGCTACCGAAGGGCACATAACTTATAATGAAAAGTTGAATATAGTAATGACCAGTCGCAAAGGTACATAGTAAATGTAGCCGATTTCAATTCACAAAAAGACCAGGCAAAAATCCAAAAGTGGAAAAACTGTTCCAATGCTGCTGGTAAGAGGCTAATCCGTCGTATTTTGTGACGAATAATCGAATGGTGCAAACCGCGTTGCTCTCCGACCAATACTTTTGGCTGTAGCCACAATTGAATAATCAATGATGTCAAGATCACGTGCCCAGCAACGGCTCTTACTCCATGGAAACCAAGGAAATTTGCAATTTTTTAACAGCTGGAGATGCCTGGCCCAATTGCGCATCTTTTGGCACCTTATTGATGTGGGTCAGTTTTCAATTGTACTTTTTACAGCGGACTGTGTCAAGTACCTTGTGTATTTTTATATACAAATGGTGTGGTTTTTCTACATGTAGATAAAGACATTGAGTTTGTCTTCGACTTAGAAGTAAGACATTTTCTGGGTGAGTTAAATGGGCTTGGCCCAAAGATTTGACGTCGTCTGGGCTACCGAAGGGCACATAACTTATAATGAAAAGTTGAATATAGTAATAACCATTTACGATGGTACATAGTAAATGTAGCCGATTTTAATTCGCAAAAAGACCAGGCAAAAATCCAAAAGTGGAAAAACTGTTCCAATGGTGCTCGTAAGAGACTAATCCGACGTACTTTGTGACCAGAAATCGAATGGTGCAAACCGCGTTGCTCTCCGACCAATACTTTTGGCTGTAGCCACAATTGAATAATCAATGATGTCAAGATCACGTGCCCAGCAACGGCTCTTACTCCATGGAAACCAAGGAAATTTGCAATTTTTCAACAGCTGGAGATGCCTGGCCCAATTGCGCATCTTTTGGCACCTTATTGATGTGGGTCAGTGTTCAATTGTACTTTTTATAGCAGACTGTATCAAGTAACTTGTGTTTTTTTATATACAAATGGTGTGGTTTTTCTACATGTAGATAAAGACATTGAGTTTGTCTTCGACTTAGAAGTAAGACATTTGCTGGGTGAGTTAAATGGGCTTGGCCCAAAGATTTGACGTCGTCTGGGCTACCGAAGGGCACATAACTTATAATGAAAAGTTGAATATAGTAATGACCAGTCGCAATGGTAAATAGTAAATGTAGCCGATTTCAATTCGCAAAAAGACCAGGCAAAAATCCAAAAGTGGAAAAACTGTTCCAATGCTGCTGGTAAGAGGCTAATCCGACGTATTTTGTAACGAGAAATCGAATGGTGCAAACCGCGTTGCTCTCCGACCAATACTTTTGGCTGTAGCCACAATTGAATAATCATTGATGTCAAGATCACGTGCCCAGCAACGGCTCTTACTCCATGGAAACCAAGGAAATTTGCAATTTTTCAACAGCTGGAGATGCCTGGCCCAATTGCGCATCTTTTGGCACCTTATTGATGTGGGTCAGTGTTCAATTGTACTTTTTTACAGCAGACTGTATCATGTACCTTGTGTTTTTTTATATACAAATGGTGTGGTTTTTCTACATGTAGATAAAGACATTGAGTTTGTCTTCGACTTAGAAGTAAGACATTTGCTGGGTGAGTTAAATCGGGCTTGGCCCAAAGATTTGACGTCGTCTGGGCTACCGAAGGGCACATAACTTATAATGAAAAGTTGAATATAGTAATGACCAGTCGCGATTGTACATAGTTAATGTAGCCGATTTCAATTAGCAAAAATACCAGGCAAAAATCCAAAAGTGGAAAAACTGTTCCAATGCTGCTGGTAAGAGGCTAATCCGACGTATTTTTTGACGAGAAATCGAATGGTGCAAACCGCGTTGCTCTCCGACTAATACTTTTGGCTGTAGCCACAAATGAATAATCATTGATGTCAAGATCACGTGCCCAGCAACGGCTCTTACTCCATGGAAACCAAGGAAATTTGCAATTTTTCAACAGCTGGAGATGCCTGGCCCAATTGCGCATCTTTTGGCACCTTATTGATGTGGGTCAGTGTTCAATTGTACTTTTTTACAGCAGACTGTATCATGTACCTTGTGTTTTTTTATATACAAATGGTGTGGTTTTTCTACATGTAGATAAAGACATTGAGTTTGTCTTCGACTTAGAAGTAAGACATTTGCTTGGTGAGTTAAATGGGCTTGGCCCAAAGATTTGACGTCGTCTGGGCTACCGAAGGGCACATAACTTATAATGAAAAGTTGAATATAGTAATGACCAGTCGCGATTGTACATAGTTAATGTAGCCGATTTCATTTAGAAAAAAGACCAGGCAAAAATCCAAAAGTAAAAAAACTGTTCCAATGCTGCTGGTAAGAGGCTAATCCGACGTATTTTTTGACGAGAAATCGAATGGTGCAAACCGCGTTGCTCTCCGACTAATACTTTTGGCTGTAGCCACAAATGAATAATCATTGATGTCAAGATCACGTGCCCAGCAACGGCTCTTACTCCATGGAAACCAAGGAAATTTGCAATTTTTCAACAGCTGGAGATGCCTGGCCCAATTGCGCATCTTTTGGCACCTTATTGATGTGGGTCAGTGTTCAATTGTACTTTTTTTACAGCAGACTGTATCATGTACCTTGTGTTTTTTTATATACAAATGGTGTGGTTTTTCTACATGTAGATAAAGACATTGAGTTTGTCTTCGACTTAGAAGTAAGTCATTTGCTGGGTGAGTTAAATGGGCTTGGCCCAAAGATTTGACGTCGTCTGGGCTACCGAAGGGCACATAACTTATAATGAAATGTTGAATATAGTATTGACCAGTCGCGATTGTACATAGTTAATGTAGCCGATTTCAATTCACAAAAAGACCAGGTAAAAATCCCAAAAGTAGGAAAAACTGTTCCAATGCTGCTGGTAAGAGGCTAATCCGACGTATTTTTTGACGAGAAATCGAATGGTGCAAACCGCGTTGCTCTCCGACCAATACTTTTGGCTGTAGCCACAACGAATAATCATTGATGTCAAGATCACGTGCCCAGCAACGGCTCTTACTCCATGGAACCAAGGAAATTTGCAATTTTTCAACAGCTGGAGATGCCTGGCCCAACTGCGCATCTTTTGGCACCTTATTGATGTGGGTCAGTGTTCAATTGTACTTTTTACAGCGGACTGTATCAAGTACCTTGTGTTTTTTTTTATATACAAACGGTGTGGTTTTTCTACATGTAGATAAAGACATTGAGTTTGTCTTCGACTTAGAAGTAAGACATTTGCTGGGTGAGTTAAATGGGCTTGGCCCAAAGATTTGACGTCGTCTGGGCTACCGAAGGGCACATAACTTATAATGAAGAGTTGAATATAGTAATGACCAGTCGCGATTGTACAAAGTTAATGTAGCCGATTTCAATTAGAAAAAATACCAGGCAAAAATCCAAAAGTGGAAAAACTGTTCCAATGCTGCTGGTAAGAGGCTAATCCGACGTATTTTTTGACGAGAAATCGAATGGTGCAAACCGCGTTGCTCTCCGACTAATACTTTTGGCTGTAGCCACAAATGAATAATCATTGATGTCAAGATCACGTGGCCAGCAACGGCTCTTACTCCATGGAAACCAAGGAAATTTGCAATTTTTCAACAGCTGGAGATGCCTGGCCCAATTGCGCATCTTTTGGCACCTTATTGATGTGGGTCAGTGTTCAATTGTACTTTTTTACAGCAGACTGTATCATGTACCTTGTGTTTTTTTATATACAAATGGTGTGGTTTTTCTACATGTAGATAAAGACATTGAGTTTGTCTTCGACTTAGAAGTAAGTCATTTGCTGGGTGAGTTAAATGGGCTTGGCCCAAAGATTTGACGTCGTCTGGGCTACCGAAGGGCACATAACTTATAATGAAATGTTGAATATAGTAATGACCAGTCGCGATTGTACATAGTTAATGTAGCCGATTTCAATTCACAAAAAGACCAGGTAAAAATCCAAAAGTAGAAAAACTGTTCCAATGCTGCTGGTAAGAGGCTAATCCGACGTATTTTTTGACGAGAAAATCGAATGGTGCAAACCGCGTTGCTCTCCGACCAATACTTTTGGCTGTAGCCACAAACGAAAAATCATTGATGTCAAGATCACGTGCCCAGCAACGGCTCTTACTCCATGGAAACCAAGGAAATTTGCAATTTTTCAACAGCTGGAGATGCCTGGCCCAATTGCGCATCTTTTGGCACCTTATTGATGTGGGTCAGTGTTCAATTGTACTTTTTACAGCGGACTGTATCAAGTACCTTGTGTTTTTTTTATATACAAACGGTGTGGTTTTTCTACATGTAGATAAAGACATTGAGTTTGTCTTCGACTTAGAAGTAAGACATTTGCTGGGTGAGTTAAATGGGCTTGGCCCAAAGATTTGACGTCGTCTGGGCTACCGAAGGGCACATAACTTATAATGAAGAGTTGAATATAGTAATGACCAGTCGCGATTGTACAAAGTTAATGTAGCCGATTTCAATTCGCAAAAAGACCAGGCAAAAATCAAAAAGTGGAAAAACTGTTCCAATGCTGCTGGTAAGAGGCTAATCCGACGTATATTTTGACGAGAAATCGAATGGTGCAAACCGCGTTGCTCTCCGACCAATACTTTTGGCTGTAGCCACAAATGAATAATCATTGATGTCAAGATCACGTGCCCAGCAACGGCTCTTACTCCATGGAAACCAAGGAAATTTGCAATTTTTCAACAGCTGGAGATGCCTGGCCCAATTGCGCATCTTTTGGCACTTTATTGATGTGGGTCAATGTTCAATTGTACTTTTTTACAGCAGACTGTATCATGTACCTTGTGTTTTTTTATATACAAATGGTGTGGTTTTTCTACATGTAGATAAAGACATTGAGTTTGTCTTCGACTTAGAAGTAAGACATTTGCTGGGTGAGTTAAATCGGGCTTGGCCCAAAGATTTGACGTCGTCTGGGTTACCGAAGGGCACATAACTTATAATGAAAAGTTGAATATAGTAATGACCAGTCGCGATTGTACATAGTTAATGTAGCCGATTTCAATTAGAAAAAATACCAGGCAAAAATCCAAAAGTGGAAAAACTGTTCCAATGCTGCTGGTAAGAGGCTAATCCGACGTATTTTTTGACGAGAAATCGAATGGTGCAAACCGCGTTGCTCTCCGACTAATACTTTTGGCTGTAGCCACAAATGAATAATCATTGATGTCAAGATCACGTGCCCAGCAACGGCTCTTACTCCATGGAAACCAAGGAAATTTGCAATTTTTCAACAGCTGGAGATGCCTGGCCCAATTGCGCATCTTTTGGCACCTTATTGATGTGGGTCAGTGTTCAATTGTACTTTTTTACAGCAGACTGTATCATGTACCTTGTGTTTTTTTATATACAAATGGTGTGGTTTTTCTACATGTAGATAAAGACATTGAGTTTGTCTTCGACTTAGAAGTAAGACATTTGCTGGGTGAGTTAAATGGGCTTGGCCCAAAGATTTGACGTCGTCTGGGCTACCGAAGGGCACATAACTTATAATGAAAAGTTGAATATAGTAATGACCAGTCGCGATTGTACATAGTTAATGTAGCCGATTTCAATTAGAAAAAAGACCGGGCAAAAATCCAAAAGTAAAAAAAACTGTTCCAATGCTGCTGGTAAGAGGCTAATCCGACGTATTTTTTGACGAGAAATCGAATGGTGCAAACCGCGTTGCTCTCCGACTAATACTTTTGGCTGTAGCCACAAATGAATAATCATTGATGTCAAGATCACGTGGCCAGCAACGGCTCTTACTCCATGGAAACCAAGGAAATTTGCAATTTTTCAACAGCTGGAGATGCCTGGCCCAATTGCGCATCTTTTGGCACCTTATTGATGTGGGTCAGTGTTCAATTGTACTTTTTTACTGCAGACTGTATCATGTACCTTGTGTTTTTTTATATACAAATGGTGTGGTTTTTCTACATGTAGATAAAGACATTGAGTTTGTCTTCGACTTAGAAGTAAGTCATTTGCTGGGTGAGTTAAATGGGCTTGGCCCAAAGATTTGACGTCGTCTGGGTTACCGAAGGGCACATAACTTATAATGAAATGTTGAATATAGTAATGACCAGTCGCGATTGTACATAGTTAATGTAGCCGATTTCAATTCGCAAAAAGACCAGGTAAAAATCCAAAAGTAGAAAAACTGTTCCAATGCTGCTGGTAAGAGGCTAATCCGACGTATTTTTTGACGAGAAATCGAATGGTGCAAACCGCGTTGCTCTCCGACCAATACTTTTGGCTGTAGCCACAAATGAATAATCATTGATGTCAAGATCACGTGCCCAGCAACGGCTCTTACTCCATGGAAACCAAGGAAATTTGCAATTTTTCAACAGCTGGAGATGCCTGGCCCAATTGCGCATCTTTTGGCACCTTATTGATGTGGGTCAGTGTTCAATTGTACTTTTTTACAGCAGACTGTATCATGTACCTTGTGTTTTTTTATATACAAATGGTGTGGTTTTTCTACATGTAGATAAAGACATTGAGTTTGTCTTCGACTTAGAAGTAAGTCATTTGCTGGGTGAGTTAAATGGGCTTGGCCCAAAGATTTGACGTCGTCTGGGCTACCGAAGGGCACATAACTTATAATGAAATGTTGAATATAGTAATGACCAGTCGCGATTGTACATAGTTAATGTAGCCGATTTCCAATTCACAAAAAGACCAGGTAAAAATCCAAAAGTAGAAAAACTGTTCCAATGCTGCTGGTAAGAGGCTAATCCGACGTATTTTTTGACGAGAAATCGAATGGTGCAAACCGCGTTGCTCTACGACCAAGACTTTTGGCTGTAGCCACAAACGAAAAATCATTGATGTCAGAGATCACGTGCCCAGCAACGGCTCTTACTCCATGGAAACCAAGGAAATTTGCAATTTTTTCAACAGCTGGAGATGCCTGGCCCAATTGCGCATCTTTTTGGCACCTTATTGATGTGGGTCAGTGTTCAATTGTACTTTTTACAGCGGACTGTATCAAGTACCTTGTGTTTTTTTTATATACAAACGGGTGTGGTTTTTTCTACATGTAGATAAAGACATTGAGTTTGTCTTCGACTTAGAAGTAAGACATTTGCTGGGTGAGTTAAATGGGCTTGGCCCCAAAGATTTGACGTCGTCCTGGGCTACCGAAGGGCACATAACTTATAATGAAGAGTTGAATATAGTAATGACCAGTCGCGATTGTACAAAGTTAATGTAGCCGATTTTCAATTTCGCAAAAAGACCAGGCAAAAATCAAAAAGTGGAAAAACTGTTCCAATGCTGCTGGTAAGAGGCTAATCCGACGTATATTTTGACGAGAATCGAATGGTGCAAACCGCGTTGCTCTCCGACCAATACTTTTGGCTGTAGCCACAAATGAATAATCATTGATGTCAGGATCACGTGCCCAGCAACGGCTCTTACTCCATGGAAACCAAGGAAATTTGCAATTTTTCAACAGCTGGAGATGCCTGGCCCAATTGCGCATCTTTTGGCACTTTATTGATGTGGGTCAATGTTCAATTGTACTTTTTTACAGCAGACTGTATCATGTACCTTGTGTTTTTTTATATACAAATGGTGTGGTTTTTCTACATGTAGATAAAGACATTGAGTTTGTCTTCGACTTAGAAGTAAGACATTTGCTGGGTGAGTTAAATGGGCTTGGGCCCAAAGATTTGACGTCGTCTGGGTTACCGAAGGGCACATAACTTATAATGAAAAGTTGAATATAGTAATGACCAGTCCCGCGATTGTACATAGTTAATGTAGCCGATTTCAACTAGAAAAAATACCAGGCAAAAATCCAAAAGTGGAAAAACTGTTCCAATGCTGCTGGTAAGAGGCTAATCGACGTATTTTTTGACGAGAAATCGAATGGTGCAAACCGCGTTGCTCTCCGACTAATACTTTTGGCTGTAGCCACAAATGAATAATCATTGATGTCAAGATCACGTGCCCAGCAACGGCTCTTACTCATGGAAACCAAGGAAATTTGCAATTTTTCAACAGCTGGAGATGCCTGGCCCAATTGCGCATCTTTTTGGCACCTTATTGATGTGGGGTCAGTGTTTCAATTGTACTTTTTTACAGCAGACTGTATCATGTACCTTGTGTTTTTTTATATACAAATGGTTGTGGTTTTTCTACATGTGAGTTTGTCTTCGACTTAGAAGTAAGACATTTGCTGGGTGAGTTAAATGGGCTTGGCCCAAAGATTTGACGTCGTCTGGGCTACCGAAGGGCACATAACTTATAATGAAAAGTTGAATATAGTAATGACCAGTCGCGATTGTACATAGTTAATGTAGCCGATTTCAATTAGAAAAAAGACCGGGCAAAAATCCAAAAGTAAAAAAACTGTTCCAATGCTGCTGGTAAGAGGCTAATCCGACGTATTTTTTGACGAGAAATCGAATGGTGCAAACCGCGTTGCTCTCCGACTAATACTTTTGGCTGTAGCCACAAATGAATAATCATTGATGTCAAGATCACGTGGCCAGCAACGGCTCTTACTCCATGGAAACCAAGGAAATTTGCAATTTTTCAACAGCTGGAGATGCCCTGGCCCAATTGCGCATCTTTTGGCACCTTATTGATGTGGGTCAGTGTTCAATTGTACTTTTTTACTGCAGACTGTATCATGTACCTTGTGTTTTTTTATATACAAATGGTGTGGTTTTTCTACATGTAGATAAAGACATTGAGTTTGTCTTCGACTTAGAAGTAAGTCATTTGCTGGGTGAGTTAAATGGGCTTGGCCCAAAGATTTGACGTCGTCTGGGTTACCGAAGGGCACATAACTTATAATGAAATGTTGAATATAGTAATGACCAGTCGCGATTGTACATAGTTAATGTAGCCGATTTCAATTCGCAAAAAGACCAGGTAAAAATCCAAAAGTAGAAAAACTGTTCCAATGCTGCTGGTAAGAGGCTAATCCGACGTATTTTTTTGACGAGAAATCGAATGGTGCAAACCGCGTTGCTCTCCGACCAATACTTTTGGCTGTAGCCACAAATGAATAATCATTGATGTCAAGATCACGTGCCCAGCAACGGCTCTTACTCCATGGAAACCAAGGAAATTTGCAATTTTTCAACAGCTGGAGATGCCTGGCCCAACTGCGCATCTTTTGGCACCTTATTGATGTGGGTCAGTGTTCAATTGTACTTTTTACAGCAGACTGTATCAAGTACCTTGTGTTTTTTTTATATACAAACGGTGTGGTTTTTCTACATGTAGATAAAGACATTGAGTTTGTCTTCGACTTAGAAGTAAGACATTTGCTGGGTGAGTTAAATGGGCTTGGCCCAAAGATTTGACGTCGTCTGGGCTACCGAAGGGCACATAACTTATAATGAAAAGTTGAATATAGTAATGACCAGTCGCGATTGTACAAAGTTAATGTAGCCGATTTCAATTCGCAAAAAGACCAGGCAAAAATCCAAAAGTGGAAAAACTGTTCCAATGCTGCTGGTAAGAGGCTAATCCGACGTATTTTTTGACGAGAAATCGAATGGTGCAAACCGCGTTGCTCTCCGACTAATACTTTTGGCTGTAGCCACAAATGAATAATCATTGATGTCAAGATCACGTGCCCAGCAACGGCTCTTACTCCATGGAAACCAAGGAAATTTGCAATTTTTCAACAGCTGGAGATGCCTGGCCCAATTGCGCATCTTTTGGCACCTTATTGATGTGGGTCAGTGTTCAATTGTACTTTTTTACAGCAGACTGTATCATGTACCTTGTGTTTTTTTATATACAAATGGTGTGGTTTTTCTACATGTAGATAAAGACATTGAGTTTGTCTTCGACTTAGAAGTAAGACATTTGCTGGGTGAGTTAAATGGGCTTGGCCCAAAGATTTGACGTCGTCTGGGCTACCGAAGGGCACATAACTTATAATGAAAAGTTGAATATAGTAATGACCAGTCGCGATTGTACATAGTTAATGTAGCCGATTTCAATTAGAAAAAAGACCAGGCAAAAATCCAAAAGTAAAAAAACTGTTCCAATGCTGCTGGTAAGAGGCTAATCCGACGTATATTTTGGACGAGAAATCGAATGGTGCAAACCGCGTTGCTCTCCGACTAATACTTTTGGCTGTAGCCACAAATGAATAATCATTGATGTCAAGATCACGTGGCCAGCAACGGCTCTTACTCCATGGAAACCAAGGAAATTTGCAATTTTTCAACAGCTGGAGATGCCTGGCCCAATTGCGCATCTTTTGGCACCTTATTGATGTGGGTCAGTGTTCAATTGTACTTTTTTACAGCAGACTGTATCATGTACCTTGTGTTTTTTTATATACAAATGGTGTGGTTTTTCTACATGTAGATAAAGACATTGAGTTTGTCTTCGACTTAGAAGTAAGTCATTTGCTGGGTGAGTTAAATGGGCTTGGCCCAAAGATTTGACGTCGTCTGGGTTACCGAAGGGCACATAACTTATAATAAAATGTTGAATATAGTAATGACCAGTCGCGATTGTACATAGTTAATGTAGCCGATTTCAATTCGCAAAAAGACCAGGTAAAAATCCAAAAGTAGAAAAACTGTTCCAATGCTGCTGGAAGGAGGCTAATCCGACGTATTTTTTGACGAGAAATCGAATGGTGCAAACCGCGTTGCTCTCCGACCAATACTTTTGCCTGTAGCCACAAATGAATAATCATTGATGTCAAGATCACGTGCCCAGCAACGGCTCTTACTCCATGGAAACCAAGGAAATTTGCAATTTTTCAACAGCTGGAGATGCCTGGCCCAACTGCGCATCTTTTGGCACCTTATTGATGTGGGTCAGTGTTCAATTGTACTTTTTACAGCAGACTGTATCAAGTACCTTGTGTTTTTTTTATATACAAACGGTGTGGTTTTTCTACATGTAGATAAAGACATTGAGTTTGTCTTCGACTTAGAAGTAAGACATTTGCTGGGTGAGTTAAATGGGCTTGGCCCAAAGATTTGACGTCGTCTGGGCTACCGAAGGGCACATAACTTATAATGAAAAGTTGAATATAGTAATGACCAGTCGCGATTGTACAAAGCTAATGTAGCCGATTTTCAATTCGCAAAAAGACCAGGCAAAAATCCAAAAATGGAAAAACTGTTCCAATGCTGCTGGTAAGAGGCTAATCCGACGTATATTTTGACGAGAAATCGAATGGTGCAAACCGCGTTGCTCTCCGACCAATACTTTTGGCTGTAGCCACAAATGAATAATCATTGATGTCAAGATCACGTGCCCAGCAACGGCTCTTACTCCATGGAAACCAAGGAAATTTGCAATTTTTCAACAGCTGGAGATGCCTGGCCCAATTGCGCATCTTTTGGCACCTTATTGATGTGGGTCAATGTTCAATTGTACTTTTTTACAGCAGACTGTATCATGTACCTTGTGTTTTTTTATATACAAATGGTGTGGTTTTTCTACATGTAGATAAAGACATTGAGTTTGTCTTCGACTTAGAAGTAAGACATTTGCTGGGTGAGTTAAATGGGCTTGGCCCAAAGATTTGACGTCGTCTGGGTTACCGAAGGGCACATAACTTATAATGAAAAGTTGAATATAGTAATGACCAGTCGCGATTGTACATAGTTAATGTAGCCGATTTCAATTAGAAAAAATACCAGGCAAAAATCCAAAAGTGGAAAAACTGTTCCAATGCTGCTGGTAAGAGGCTAATCCGACGTATTTTTTGACGAGAAATCGAATGGTGCAAACCGCGTTGCTCTCCGACTAATACTTTTGGCTGTAGCCACAAATGAATAATCATTGATGTCAAGATCACGTGCCCAGCAACGGCTCTTACTCCATGGAAACCAAGGAAATTTGCAATTTTTCAACAGCTGCAGATGCCTGGCCCAATTGCGCATCTTTTGGCACCTTATTGATGTGGGTCAGTGTTCAATTGTACTTTTTTACAGCAGACTGTATCATGTACCTTGTGTTTTTTTATATACAAATGGTGTGGTTTTTCTACATGTAGATAAAGACATTGAGTTTGTCTTCGACTTAGAAGTAAGACATTTGCTGGGTGAGTTAAATGGGCTTGGCCCAAAGATTTGACGTCGTCTGGGCTACCGAAGGGCACATAACTTATAATGAAAAGTTGAATATAGTAATGACCAGTCGCGATTGTACAAAGTTAATGTAGCCGATTTCAATTAGAAAAAAGACTAGGCAAAAATCCAAAAGTAAAAAAACTGTTCCAATGCTGCTGGTAAGAGGCTAATCCGACGTATTTTTTGACGAGAAATCGAATGGTGCAAACCGCGTTGCTCTCCGACCAATACTTTTGGCTGTAGCCACAAATGAATAATCATTGATGTCAAGATCACGTGCCCAGCAACGGCTCTTACTCCATGGAAACCAAGGAAATTTGCAATTTTTCAACAGCTGGAGATGCCTGGCCCAACTGCGCATCTTTTGGCACCTTATTGATGTGGGTCAGTGTTCAATTGTACTTTTTACAGCAGACTGTATCAAGTACCTTGTGTTTTTTTTTATATACAAACGGTGTGGTTTTTCTACATGTAGATAAAGACATTGAGTTTGTCTTCGACTTAGAAGTAAGACATTTGCTGGGTGAGTTAAATGGGCATGGCCCAAAGATTTGACGTCGTCTGGGCTACCGAAGGGCACATAACTTATAATGAAAAGTTGAATATAGTAATGACCAGTCGCGATTGTACAAAGTTAATGTAGCCGATTTCAATTCGCAAAAAGACCAGGCAAAAATCAAAAAGTGGAAAAACTGTTCCAATGCTGCTGGTAAGAGGCTAATCCGACGTATTTTGTGACGACAAATTAAATGGTGCAAACCGCGTTGCTCTGCGACCAATACTTTTGGCTGTAGCCACAAATGAATAATCAATGATGTCAAGATCACGTGCCCAGCAACGGCTCTTACTCCATGAAAACCAAGGAAATTTGCAATTTTTCAACAGCTGGAGATGCCTGGCCCAATTGCGCATCTTTTGGCACCTTATTGATGTGGGTCAGTGTTCAATTGTACTTTTTACAGCAGACTGTATCAAGTAACTTGTGTTTTTTTATATACAAATGGTGTGGTTTTTCTACATGTGATAAAGACATTGAGTTTGTCTTCGACTTAGAAGTAAGACAACTGCTGGGTGAGTTAAATGGGCTTGGCCCAAAGATTTGACGTCGTCTGGGCTACCGAAGGGCACATAACTTATAATGAAAAGTTGAATATAGTAATGACCAGTCGCGATTGTACATAGTTAATGTAGCCGATTTCAATTCGCAAAAAGACCAGGCAAAAATCCAAAAGTAGAAAAACTGTTCCAATGCTGCTGGTAAGAGGCTAATCCGACGTATTTTTTGACGAGAAATCGAATGGTGCAAACCACGTTGCTGTCCGACCAATACTTTTGGCTGTAGCCACAAATGAATAATCATTGATGTCAAGATCACGTGCCCAGCAACGGCTCTTACTCCATGGAAACCAAGGAAATTTGCAATTTTTCAACAGCTGGAGATGCCTGGCCCAATTGCGCATCTTTTGGCACCTTATTGATGTGGGTCAGTGTTCAATTGTACTTTTTACAGCGGACTGTATCAAGTACCTTGTGTTTTTTTTATATACAAATGGTGTGGTTTTTCTACATGTAGATAAAGACATTGAGTTTGTCTTCGACTTAGAAGTAAGACAACTGCTGGGTGAGTTAAATGGGCTTGGCCCAAAGATTTGACGTCGTCTGGGCTACCGAAGGGCACATAACTTATAATGAAAAGTTGAATATAGTAATGACCAGTCGCGATTGTACATAGTTAATGTAGCCGATTTCAATTCGCAAAAAGACCAGGGAAAAATCCAAAAGTAGAAAAACTGTTCCAATGCTGCTGGTAAGAGGCTAATCCGACGTATTTTTTGACGAGAAATCGAATGGTGCAAACCACGTTGCTCTCCGACCAATACTTTTGGCTGTAGCCACAAATGAATAATCATTGATGTCAAGATCACGTGCCCAGCAACGGCTCTTACTCCATGGAAACCAAGGAAATTTGCAATTTTTCAACAGCTGGAGATGCCTGGCCCAATTGCGCATCTTTTGGCACCTTATTGATGTGGGTCAGTGTTCAATTGTACTTTTTACAGCGGACTGTATCAAGTACCTTGTGTTTTTTTTATATACAAATGGTGTGGTTTTTCTACATGTAGATAAAGACATTGAGTTTGTCTTCGACTTAGAAGTAAGACATTTGCTGGGTGAGTTAAATGGGCTTGGCCCAAAGATTTGACGTCGTCTGGGCTACCGAAGGGCACATAACTTATAATGAAAAGTTGAATATAGTAATGACCAGTCGCGATTGTACATAGTTAATGTAGCCGATTTCAATTAGAAAAAATACCAGGCAAAAATCCAAAAGTGGAAAAACTGTACCAATGCTGCTGGTAAGAGGCTAATCCGACGTATTTTTTGACGAGAAATCGAATGGTGCAAATCGCGTTGCTCTCCGACCAATACTTTTGGCTGTAGCCACAAATGAATAATTATTGATGTCAAGATCACGTGCCCAGCAACGGCTCTTACTCCATGGAAACCAAGGAAATTTGCAAATTTTCAACAGCTGGAGATGCCTGGCCCAATTGCGTATCTTTTGGCACCTTATTGATGTGGGTCAGTGTTCAATTGTCCTTTTTACAGCGGACTGTATCAAGTACCTTGTGTTTTTTTTATATACAAATGGTGTGGTTTTTCTACATGTAGATAAAGACATTGAGTTTGTCTTCGACTTAGAAGTAAGACAACTGCTGGGTGAGTTAAATGGGCTTGGCCCAAAGATTTGACGTCGTCTGGGCTACCGAAGGGCACATAACTTATAATGAAAAGTTGAATATAGTAATGACCAGTCGCGATTGTACATAGTTAATGTAGCCGATTTCAATTCGCAAAAAGACCAGGCAAAAATCCAAAAGTAGAAAAACTGTTCCAATGCTGCTGGTAAGAGGCTAATCCGACGTATTTTTTGACGAGAAATCGAATGGTGCAAACCGCGTTGCTCTCCGACCAATACTTTTGGCTGTAGCCACAAATGAATAATCATTGATGTCAAGATCACGTGCCCAGCAACGGCTCTTACTCCATGGAAACCAAGGAAATTTGCAATTTTTCAACAGCTGGAGATGCCTGGCCCAATTGCGCATCTTTTGGCACCTTATTGATGTGGGTCAGTGTTCAATTGTACTTTTTACAGCGGACTGTATCAAGTACCTTGTGTTTTTTTTATATACAAATGGTGTGGTTTTTCTACATGTAGATAAAGACATTGAGTTTGTCTTCGACTTAGAAGTAAGACATTTGCTGGGTGAGTTAAATGGGCTTGGCCCAAAGATTTGACGTCGTCTGGGCTACCGAAGGGCACATAACTTATAATGAAAAGTTGAATATAGTAATGACCAGTCGCGATTGTACATAGTTAATGTAGCCGATTTCAATTAGAAAAAATACCAGGCAAAAATCCAAAAGTGGAAAAACTGTTCCAATGCTGCTGGTAAGAGGCTAATCCGACGTATTTTTTGACGAGAAATCGAATGGTGCAAACCGCGTTGCTCTCCGACTAATACTTTTGGCTGTAGCCACAAATGAATAATCATTGATATCAAGATCACGTGCCCGGCAACGGCTCTTACTCCATGGAAACCAAGGAAATTTGCAATTTTTCAACAGCTGGAGATGCCTGGCCCAATTGCGCATCTTTTGGCACCTTATTGATGTGGGTCAGTGTTCAATTGTACTTTTTACAGCGGACTGTATCAAGTACCTTGTGTTTTTTTTATATACAAATGGTGTGGTTTTTCTACATGTAGATAAAGACATTGAGTTTGTCTTCGACTTAGAAGTAAGACAACTGCTGGGTGAGTTAAATGGGCTTGGCCCAAAGATTTGACGTCGTCTGGGCTACCGAAGGGCACATAACTTATAATGAAAAGTTGAATATAGTAATGACCAGTCGCGATTGTACATAGTTAATGTAGCCGATTTCAATTCGCAAAAAGACCAGGCAAAAATCCAAAAGTAGAAAAACTGTTCCAATGCTGCTGGTAAGAGGCTAATCCGACGTATTTTTTGACGAGAAATCGAATGGTGCAAACCACGTTGCTCTCCGACCAATACTTTTGGCTGTAGCCACAAATGAATAATCATTGATGTCAAGATCACGTGCCCAGCAACGGCTCTTACTCCATGGAAACCAAGGAAATTTGCAATTTTTCAACAGCTGGAGATGCCTGGCCCAATTGCGCATCTTTTGGCACCTTATTGATGTGGGTCAGTGTTCAATTGTACTTTTTACAGCGGACTGTATCAAGTACCTTGTGTTTTTTTTATATACAAATGGTGTGGTTTTTCTACATGTAGATAAAGACATTGAGTTTGTCTTCGACTTAGAAGTAAGACAACTGCTGGGTGAGTTAAATGGGCTTGGCCCAAAGATTTGACGTCGTCTGGGCTACCGAAGGGCACATAACTTATAATGAAAAGTTGAATATAGTAATGACCAGTCGCGATTGTACATAGTTAATGTAGCCGATTTCAATTCGCAAAAAGACCAGGCAAAAATCCAAAAGTAGAAAAATTGTTCCAATGCTGCTGGTAAGAGGCTAATCCGACGTATTTTTTGACGAGAAATCGAATGGTGCAAACCACGTTGCTCTCCGACCAATACTTTTGGCTGTAGCCACAAATGAATAATCATTGATGTCAAGATCACGTGCCCAGCAACGGCTCTTACTCCATGGAAACCAAGGAAATTTGCAATTTTTCAACAGCTGGAGATGCCTGGCCCAATTGCGCATCTTTTGGCACCTTATTGATGTGGGTCAGTGTTCAATTGTACTTTTTACAGCGGACTGTATCAAGTACCTTGTGTTTTTTTTATATACAAATGGTGTGGTTTTTCTACATGTAGATAAAGACATTGAGTTTGTCTTCGACTTAGAAGTAAGACATTTGCTGGGTGAGTTAAATGGGCTTGGCCCAAAGATTTGACGTCGTCTGGGCTACCGAAGGGCACATAACTTATAATGAAAAGTTGAATATAGTAATGACCAGTCGCGATTGTACATAGTTAATGTAGCCGATTTCAATTAGAAAAAATACCAGGCAAAAATCCAAAAGTGGAAAAACTGTACCAATGCTGCTGGTAAGAGGCTAATACGACGTATCTTTTGACGAGAAATCGAATGGTGCAAATCGCGTTGCTCTCCGACCAATACTTTTGGCTGTAGCCACAAATGAATAATCATTGATGTCAAGATCACGTGCCAGCAACGGCTCTTACTCCATGGAAACCAAGGAAATTTGCAAATTTTCAACAGCTGGAGATGCCTGGCCCAATTGCGTATCTTTTGGCACCTTATTGATGTGGGTCAGTGTTCAATTGTCCTTTTTACAGCGGACTGTATCAAGTACCTTGTGTTTTTTTATATACAAATGGTGTGGTTTTTCTACATGTAGATAAAGACATTGAGTTTGTCTTCGACTTAGAAGTAAGACAACTGCTGGGTGAGTTAAATGGGCTTGGCCCAAAGATTTGACGTCGTCTGGGCTACCGAAGGGCACATAACTTATAATGAAAAGTTGAATATAGTAATGACCAGTCGCGATTGTACATAGTTAATGTAGCCGATTTCAATTCGCAAAAAGACCAGGCAAAAATCCAAAAGTAGAAAAACTGCTCCAATGCTGCTGGTAAGAGGCTAATCCGACGTATTTTTTGACGAGAAATCGAATGGTGCAAACCGCGTTGCTCTCCGACCAATACTTTTGGCTGTAGCCACAAATGAATAATCATTGATGTCAAGATCACGTGCCCAGCAACGGCTCTTACTCCATGGAAACCAAGGAAATTTGCAATTTTTCAACAGCTGGAGATGCCTGGCCAATTGCGCATCTTTTGGCACCTTATTGATGTGGTCAGTGTTCAATTGTACTTTTTTACAGCGGACTGTATCAAGTACCTTGTGTTTTTTTTATATACAAATGGTGTGGTTTTTCTACATGTAGATAAAGACATTGAGTTTGTCTTCGACTTAGAAGTAAGACATTTGCTGGGTGAGTTAAATGGGCTTGGCCCAAAGATTTGACGTCGTCTGGGCTACCGAAGGGCACATAACTTATAATGAAAAGTTGAATATAGTAATGACCAGTCGCGATTGTACATAGTTAATGTAGCCGATTTCAATTAGAAAAAATACCAGGCAAAAATCCAAAAGTGGAAAAACTGTTCCAATGCTGCTGGTAAGAGGCTAATCCGACGTATTTTTTGACGAGAAATCGAATGGTGCAAAACCGCGTTGCTCTCCGACTAATACTTTTGGCTGTAGCCACAAATGAATAATCATTGATATCAAGATCACGTGCCCGGCAACGGCTCTTACTCCATGGAAACCAAGGAAATTTGCAATTTTTCAACAGCTGGAGATGCCTGGCCCAATTGCGCATCTTTTGGCACCTTATTGATGTGGGTCAGTGTTCAATTGTACTTTTTACAGCGGACTGTATCAAGTACCTTGTGTTTTTTTTATATACAAATGGTGTGGTTTTTCTACATGTAGATAAAGACATTGAGTTTGTCTTCGACTTAGAAGTAAGACAACTGCTGGTGAGTTAAATGGGCTTGGCCCAAAGATTTGACGTCGTCTGGGCTACGAAGGGCACATAACTTATAATGAAAAGTTGAATATAGTAATGACCAGTCGCGATTGTACATAGTTAATGTAGCCCATTTCAATTCGCAAAAAGACCAGGCAAAAATCCAAAAGTAGAAAAACTGTTCCAATGCTGCTGGTAAGAGGCTAATCCGACGTATTTTTTGACGAGAAATCGAATGGTGCAACCACGTTGCTCTCCTACCAATACTTTTGGCTGTAGCCACAAATGAATAATCATTGATGTCAAGATCACGTGCCCAGCAACGGCTCTTACTCCATGGAAACCAAGGAATTTGCAATTTTTCAACAGCTGGAGATGCCTGGCCCAATTGCGCATCTTTTGGCACCTTATTGATGTGGGTCAGTGTTCAATTGTACTTTTTACAGCGGACTGTATCAAGTACCTTGTGTTTTTTTTTATATACAAATGGTGTGGTTTTTCTACATGTAGATAAGACATTGAGTTTGTCTTCGACTTAGAAGTAAGACATTTGCTGGGTGAGTTAAATGGGCTTGGCCCAAAGATTTGACGTCGTCTGGGCTACCGAAGGGCACATAACTTATAATGAAAAGTTGAATATAGTAATGACCAGTCGCGATTGTACATAGTTAATGTAGCCGATTTCAATTAGAAAAAATACCAGGCAAAAATCCAAAAGTGGAAAAACTGTTCCAATGCTGCTGGTAAGAGGCTAATCCGACGTATTTTTTGACGAGAAATCGAATGGTGCAAACCGCGTTGCTCTCCGACTAATACTTTTGGCTGTAGCCACAAATGAATAATCATTGATATCAAGATCACGTGCCCGGCAACGGCTCTTACTCCATGGAAACCAAGGAAATTTGCAATTTTTCAACAGCTGGAGATGCCTGGCCCAATTGCGCATCTTTTGGCACCTTATTGATGTGGGTTAGTGTTCAATTGTACTTTTTACAGCGGACTGTATCAAGTACCTTGTGTTTTTTTATATACAAATGGTGTGGTTTTTCTACATGTAGATAAAGACATTGAGTTTGTCTTCGACTTAAAGTAAGACAACTGCTGGGTGAGTTAAATGGGCTTGGCCCAAAGATTTGACGTCGTCTGGGCTACCGAAGGGCACATAACTTATAATGAAAAGTTGAATATAGTAATGACCAGTCGCGATTGTACATAGTTAATGTAGCCGATTTCAATTAGAAAAAATACCAGGGAAAAATCCAAAGTGGAAAAACTGTTCCAATGCTGCTGGTAAGAGGCTAATCCGACGTATTTTTTGACGAGAAATCGAATGGTGCAAACCGCGTTGCTCTCCGACCAATACTTTTGGCTGTAGCCACAAATAAATAATCATTGATGTCAAGATCACGTGCCCAGCAACGGCTCTTACTCCATGGAAACCAAGGAAATTTGCAATTTTTCAACAGCTGGAGATGCCTGGCCCAATTGCGCATCTTTTGGCACCTTATTGATGTGGGTCAGTGTTCAATTGTACTTTTTTACAGCGGACTGTATCAAGTACCTTGTGTTTTTTTTATATACAAATGGTGTGGTTTTTCTACATGTAGATAAAGACATTGAGTTTGTCTTCGACTTAGAAGTAAGACATTTGCTGGGTGAGTTAAATGGGCTTGGCCCAAAGATTTGACGTCGTCTGGGCTACCGAAGGGCACATAACTTATAATGAAAAGTTGAATATAGTAATGACCAGTCGCGATTGTACATAGTTAATGTAGCCGATTTCAATTAGAAAAAATACCAGGCAAAAATCCAAAAGTGGAAAAACTGTTCCAATGCTGCTGGTAAGAGGCTAATCCGACGTATTTTTTGACGAGAAATCCAATGGTGCAAACCGTGTTGCTCTCCGACCAATACTTTTGGCTGTAGCCACAAATGAATAATCATTGATGTCAAGATCACGTGCCCAGCAACGGCTCTTACTCCATGGAAACCAAGGAAATTTGCAAATTTTCAACATTTCAACAGCTGGAGATGCCTGGCCCAATTGCGCATCTTTTGGCACCTTATTGATGTGGGTCAGTGTTCAATTGTCCTTTTTACAGCGGACTGTATCAAGTACCTTGTGTTTTTTTTATATACAAATGGTGTGGTTTTTCTACATGTAGATAAAGACATTGAGTTTGCCTTTGACTTAGAAGTAAGACATTTGCTGGGTGAGTTAAATGGGCTTGGCCCAAAGATTTGACGTCGTCTGGGCTACCGAAGGGCACATAACTTATAATGAAAAGTTGAATATAGTAATGACCAGTCGCGATTGTACATAGTTAATGTAGCCGATTTCAATTAGAAAAAATACCAGGCAAAAATCCAAAAGTGGAAAAACTGTTCCAATGCTGCTGGTAAGAGGCTAATCCGACGTATTTTTTGACGAGAAATCGAATGGTGCAAACCACGTTGCTCTCCGACCAATACTTTTGGCTGTAGCCACAAATGAATAATCATTGATGTCAAGATCACGTGCCCAGCAACGGCTCTTACTCCATGGAAACCAAGGAAATTTGCAATTTTTCAACAGCTGGAGATGCCCGGCCCAATTGCGCATCTTTTGGCACCTTATTGATGTGGGTCAGTGTTCAATTGTACTTTTTACAGCAGACTTTATCATGTACCTTGTGTTTTTTTTATATACAAATGGTGTGGTTTTTCTACATGTAGATAAAGACATTGAGTTTGTCTTCGACTTAGAAGTAAGACATTTGCTGGGTGAGTTAAATGGGCTTGGCCCAAAGATTTGACGTCGTCTGGGCTACCGAAGGGCACATAACTTATAATGAAAAGTTGAATATAGTAATGACCAGTCGCGATTGTACATAGTTAATGTAGCCGATTTCAATTAGACAAAATACCAGGCAAAAATCCAAAAGTGGAAAAAATGTTCCAATTCTGCTGGTAAGAGGCTAATCCGACGTATTTTTTGACGAGAAATCGAATGGTGCAAACCACGTTGCTCTCCGACCAATACTTTTGGCTGTAGCCACAAATGAATAATCATTGATGTCAAGATCACGTGCCCAGCAACGGCTCTTACTCCATGGAAACCAAGGAAATTTGCAATTTTTCAACAGCTGGAGATGCCTGGCCCAATTGCGCATCTTTTGGCACCTTATTGATGTGGGTCAGTGTTCAATTGTACTTTTTACAGCGGACTGTATCAAGTACCTTGTGTTTTTTTATGTACAAATGGTGTGGTTTTTCTACATGTAGATAAAGACATTGAGTTTGTCTTCGACTTAGAAGTAAGACAACTGCTGGGTGAGTTAAATGGGCTTGGCCCAAAGATTTGACGTCGTCTGGGCTACCGAAGGGCACATAACTTATAATGAAAAGTTGAATATAGTAATGACCAGTCGCGATTGTACATAGTTAATGTAGCCGATTTCAATTCGCAAAAAGACCAGGCAAAAATCCAAAAGTAGAAAAACTGTTCCAATGCTGCTGGTAAGAGGCTAATCCGACGTATTTTTTGACGAGAAATCGAATGGTGCAAACCGCGTTGCTCTCCGACCAATACTTTTGGCTGTAGCCACAAATGAATAATCATTGATGTCAAGATCACGTGCCCAGCAACGGCTCTTACTCCATGGAAACCAAGGAAATTTGCATTTTTTCAACAGCTGGAGATGCCTGGCCCAATTGCGCATCTTTTGGCACCTTATTGATGTGGGTCAGTGTTCAATTGTACTTTTTACAGCGGACTGTATCAAGTACCTTGTGTTTTTTTTATATACAAATGGTGTGGTTTTTCTACATGTAGATAAAGACATTGAGTTTGTCTTCGACTTAGAAGTAAGACATTTGCTGGGTGAGTTAAATGGGCTTGGCCCAAAGATTTGACGTCGTCTGGGCTACCGAAGGGCACATAACTTATAATGAAAAGTTGAATATAGTAATGACCAGTCGCGATTGTACATAGTTAATGTAGCCGATTTCAATTAGACAAAATACCAGGCAAAAATCCAAAAGTGGAAAAAATGTTCCAATTCTGCTGGTAAGAGGCTAATCCGACGTATTTTTTGACGAGAAATCGAATGGTGCAAACCACGTTGCTCTCCGACCAATACTTTTGGCTGTAGCCACAAATGAATAATCATTGATGTCAAGATCACGTGCCCAGCAACGGCTCTTACTCCATGGAAACCAAGGAAATTTGCAATTTTTCAACAGCTGGAGATGCCTGGCCCAATTGCGCATCTTTTGGCACCTTATTGATGTGGGTCAGTGTTCAATTGTACTTTTTACAGCGGACTGTATCAAGTACCTTGTGTTTTTTTATGTACAAATGGTGTGGTTTTTCTACATGTAGATAAAGACATTGAGTTTGTCTTCGACTTAGAAGTAAGACAACTGCTGGGTGAGTTAAATGGGCTTGGCCCAAAGATTTGACGTCGTCTGATATACCGAAGGGCACATAACTTATAATGAAAAGTTGAATATAGTAATGACCAGTCGCGATTGTACATAGTTAATGTAGCCGATTTCAATTCGCAAAAAGACCAGGCAAAAATCCAAAAGTAGAAAAACTGTTCCAATGCTGCTGGTAAGAGGCTAATCCGACGTATTTTTTGACGAGAAATCGAATGGTGCAAACCGCGTTGCTCTCCGACCAATACTTTTGGCTGTAGCCACAAATGAATAATCATTGATGTCAAGATCACGTGCCCAGCAACGGCTCTTACTCCATGGAAACCAAGGAAATTTGCATTTCTTCAACAGCTGGAGATGCCTGGCCCAATTGCGCATCTTTTGGCACCTTATTGATGTGGGTCAGTGTTCAATTGTACTTTTTACAGCGGACTGTATCAAGTACCTTGTGTTTTTTTTTATATACAAATGGTGTGGTTTTTCTACATGTAGATAAAGACATTGAGTTTGTCTTCGACTTAGAAGTAAGACATTTGCTGGGTGAGTTAAATGGGCTTGGCCCAAAGATTTGACGTCGTCTGGGCTACCGAAGGGCACATAACTTATAATGAAAAGTTGAATATAGTAATGACCAGTCGCGATTGTACATAGTTAATGTAGCCGATTTCAATTAGAAAAAATACCAGGCAAAAATCCAAAAGTGGAAAAACTGTTCCAATTCTGCTGGTAAGAGGCTATTCCGACGTATTTTTTGACGAGAAATCGAATGGTGCAAACCACGTTGCTCTCCGACCAATACTTTTGGCTGTAGCCACAAATGAATAATCATTGATGTCAAGATCACGTGCCCAGCAACGGCTCTTACTCCATGGAAACCAAGGAAATTTGCAATTTTTCAACAGCTGGAGATGCCTGACCCAATTGCGCATCTTTTGGCACCTTATTGATGTGGGTCAGTGTTCAATTGTACTTTTTACAGCGGACTGTATCAAGTACCTTGTGTTTTTTTTATATACAAATGGTGTGGTTTTTCTACATGTAGATAAAGACATTGAGTTTGTCTTCGACTTAGAAGTAAGACATTTGCTGGGTGAGTTAAATGGGCTTGGCCCAAAGATTTGACGTCGTCTGATCTACCGAAGGGCACATAACTTATAATGAAAAGTTGAATATAGTAATGACCAGTCGCGATTGTACATAGTTAATGTAGCCGATTTCAATTAGAAAAAATACCAGGCAAAAATCCAAAAGTGGAAAAACTGTTCCAATGCTGCTGGTAAGAGGCTAATCCGACGTATTTTTTGACGAGAAATCGAATGGTGCAAACCGCGTTGCTCTCCGACCAATACTTTTGGCTGTAGCCACAAATGAATAATCATTGATGTCAAGATCACGTGCCCAGCAACGGCTCTTACTCCATGGAAACCAAGGAAATTTGCAATTTTTCAACAGCTGGAGATGCCTGGCCCAATTGCGCATCTTTTGGCACCTTATTGATGTGGGTCAGTGTTCAATTGTACTTTTTACAGCGGACTGTATCAAGTACCTTGTGTTTTTTTTATATACAAATGGTGTGGTTTTTCTACATGTAGATAAAGACATTGAGTTTGTCTTCGACTTAGAAGTAAGACATTTGCTGGGTGAGTTAAATGGGCTTGGCCCAAAGATTTGACGTCGTCTGGGCTACCGAAGGGCACATAACTTATAATGAAAAGTTGAATATAGTAATGACCAGTCGCGATTGTACATAGTTAATGTAGCCGATTTCAAATAGCAAAAAGACCTGGCAAAAATCCAAAAGTGGAAAAACTGTTCCAATGCTGCTGGTAAGAGGCTAATCCGACGTATTTTTTGACGAGAAATCGAATGGTGCAAACCGCGTTGCTCTCCGACCAATACTTTTGGCTGTAGCCACAAATGAATAATCATTGATGTCAAGATCACGTGCCCAGCAACGGCTCTTACTCCATGGAAACCAAGGAAATTTGCAATTTTTCAACAGCTGGAGATGCCTGGCCCAATTGCGCATCTTTTGGCACCTTATTGATGTGGGTCAGTGTTCAATTGTACTTTTTACAGCGGACTGTATCAAGTACCTTGTGTTTTTTTTATATACAAATGGTGTGGTTTTTCTACATGTAGATAAAGACATTGAGTTTGCCTTCGACTTAGAAGTAATACATTTGCTGGGTGAGTTAAATGGGCTTGGCCCAAAGATTTGACGTCGTCTGGGCTACCGAAGGGCACATAACTTATAATGAAAAGTTGAATATAGTAATGACCAGTCGCGATTGTACATAGTTAATGTAGCCGATTTCAATTAGAAAAAATACCAGGCAAAAATCCAAAAGTGGAAAAACTGTTCCAATGCTGCTGGTAAGAGGCTAATCCGACGTATTTTTTGACGAGAAATCGAATGGTGCAAACCACGTTGCTCTCCGACCAATACTTTTGGCTGTAGCCACAAATGAATAATCATTGATGTCAAGATCACGTGCCCAGCAACGGCTCTTACTCCATGGAAACCAAGGAAATTTGCAATTTTTCAACAGCTGGAGATGCCCGGCCCAATTGCGCATCTTTTGGCACCTTATTGATGTGGGTCAGTGTTCAATTGTACTTTTTACAGCAGACTTTATCATGTACCTTGTGTTTTTTTTATATACAAATGGTGTGGTTTTTCTACATGTAGATAAAGACATTGAGTTTGTCTTCGACTTAGAAGTAAGACATTTGCTGGGTGAGTTAAATGGGCTTGGCCCAAAGATTTGACGTCGTCTGGGCTACCGAAGGCCACATAACTTATAATGAAAAGTTGAATATAGTAATGACCAGTCGCGATTGTACATAGTTAATGTAGCCGATTTCAATTAGACAAAATACCAGGCAAAAATCCAAAAGTGGAAAAACTGTTCCAATGCTGCTGGTAAGAGGCTAATCCGACGTATTTTTTGACGAGAAATCGAATGGTGCAAACCGCGTTGCTCTCCGACCAATACTTTTGGCTGTAGCCACAAATGAATAATCATTGATGTCAAGATCACGTGCCCAGCAACGGCTCTTACTCCATGGAAACCAAGGAAATTTGCAATTTTTCAACAGCTGGAGATGCCTGGCCCAATTGCGCATCTTTTGGCACCTTATTGATGTGGGTCAGTGTTCAATTGTACTTTTTACAGCGGACTGTATCAAGTACCTTGTGTTTTTTTTATATACAAATGGTGTGGTTTTTCTACATGTAGATAAAGACATTGAGATTGTCTTCGACTTAGAAGTAAGACAACTGCTGGGTGAGTTAAATGGGCTTGGCCCAAAGATTTGACGTCGTCTGGGCTACCGAAGGGCACATAACTTATAATGAAAAGTTGAATATAGTAATGACCAGTCGCGATTGTACATAGTTAATGTAGCCGATTTCAATTCGCAAAAAGACCAGGCAAAAATCCAAAAGTAGAAAAACTGTTCCAATTCTGCTGGTAAGAGGCTAATCCGACGTATTTTTTGACGAGAAATCGAATGGTGCAAACCGCGTTGCTCTCCGACCAATACTTTTGGCTGTAGCCACAAATGAATAATCATTGATGTCAAGATCACGTGCCCAGCAACGGCTCTTACTCCATGGAAACCAAGGAAATTTGCATTTTTTCAACAGCTGGAGATGCCTGGCCCAATTGCGCATCTTTTGGCACCTTATTGATGTGGGTCAGTGTTCAATTGTACTTTTTACAGCGGACTGTATCAAGTACCTTGTGTTTTTTTTATATACAAATGGTGTGGTTTTTCTACATGTAGATAAAGACATTGAGTTTGTCTTCGACTTAGAAGTAAGACATTTGCTGGGTGAGTTAAATGGGCTTGGCCCAAAGATTTGACGTCGTCTGGGCTACCGAAGGGCACATAACTTATAATGAAAAGTTGAATATAGTAATGACCAGTCGCGATTGTACATAGTTAATGTAGCCGATTTCAATTAGAAAAAATACCAGGCAAAAATCCAAAAGTGGAAAAACTGTTCCAATTCTGCTGGTAAGAGGCTATTCCGACGTATTTTTTGACGAGAAATCGAATGGTGCAAACCGCGTTGCTCTCCGACCAATACTTTTGGCTGTAGCCACAAATGAATAATCATTGATGTCAAGATCACGTGCCCAGCAACGGCTCTTACTCCATGGAAACCAAGGAAATTTGCATTTTTTCAACAGCTGGAGATGCCTGGCCCAATTGCGCATCTTTTGGCACCTTATTGATGTGGGTCAGTGTTCAATTGTACTTTTTACAGCGGACTGTATCAAGTACCTTGTGTTTTTTTTATATACAAATGGTGTGGTTTTTCTACATGTAGATAAAGACATTGAGTTTGTCTTCGACTTAGAAGTAAGACATTTGCTGGGTGAGTTAAATGGGCTTGGCCCAAAGATTTGACGTCGTCTGGGCTACCGAAGGGCACATAACTTATAATGAAAAGTTGAATATAGTAATGACCAGTCGCGATTGTACATAGTTAATGTAGCCGATTTCAATTAGAAAAAATACCAGGCAAAAATCCAAAAGTGGAAAAACTGTTCCAATTCTGCTGGTAAGAGGCTATTCCGACGTATTTTTTGACGAGAAATCGAATGGTGCAAACCGCGTTGCTCTCCGACCAATACTTTTGGCTGTAGCCACAAATGAATAATCATTGATGTCAAGATCACGTGCCCAGCAACGGCTCTTACTCCATGGAAACCAAGGAAATTTGCAATTTTTCAACAGCTGGAGATGCCTGACCCAATTGCGCATCTTTTGGCACCTTATTGATGTGGGTCAGTGTTCAATTGTACTTTTTACAGCGGACTGTATCAAGTACCTTGTGTTTTTTTTATATACAAATGGTGTGGTTTTTCTACATGTAGATAAAGACATTGAGTTTGTCTTCGACTTAGAAGTAAGACATTTGCTGGGTGAGTTAAATGGGCTTGGCCCAAAGATTTGACGTCGTCTGGGCTACCGAAGGGCACATAACTTATAATGAAAAGTTGAATATAGTAATGACCAGTCGCGATTGTACATAGTTAATGTTGCCGAAATCAGTTAGCAAAAAGACCAGGCAAAAATCCAAAAGTAGAAAAACTGTTCCAATGCTGCTGGTAAGAGGCTAATCCGACGTATTTTTTGACGAGAAATCGAATGGTGCAAACCGCGTTGCTCTCCGACCAATACTTTTGGCTGTAGCCACAAATGAATAATCATTGATGTCAAGATCACGTGCCCAGCAACGGCTCTTACTCCATGGAAACCAAGGAAATTTGCAATTTTTCAACAGCTGGAGATGCCTGGCCCAATTGCGCATCTTTTGGCACCTTATTGATGTGGGTCAGTGTTCAATTGTACTTTTTACAGCGGACTGTATCAAGTACCTTGTGTTTTTTTTATATACAAATGGTGTGGTTTTTCTACATGTAGATAAAGACATTGAGTTTGTCTTCGACTTAGAAGTAAGACATTTGCTGGGTGAGTTAAATGGGCTTGGCCCAAAGATTTGACGTCGTCTGGGCTACCGAAGGGCACATAACTTATAATGAAAAGTTGAATATAGTAATGACCAGTCGCGATTGTACATAGTTAATGTAGCCGATTTCAATTAGAAAAAATACCAGGCAAAAATCCAAAAGTGGAAAAACTGTTCCAATTCTGCTGGTAAGAGGCTATTCCGACGTATTTTTTGACGAGAAATCGAATGGTGCAAACCACGTTGCTCTCCGACCAATACTTTTGGCTGTAGCCACAAATGAATAATCATTGATGTCAAGATCACGTGCCCAGCAACGGCTCTTACTCCATGGAAACCAAGGAAATTTGCAATTTTTCAACAGCTGGAGATGCCTGGCCCAATTGCGCATCTTTTGGCACCTTATTGATGTGGGTCAGTGTTCAATTGTACTTTTTACAGCGGACTGTATCAAGTACCTTGTGTTTTTTTATGTACAAATGGTGTGGTTTTTCTACATGTAGATAAAGACATTGAGTTTGTCTTCGACTTAGAAGTAAGACAACTGCTGGGTGAGTTAAATGGGCTTGGCCCAAAGATTTGACGTCGTCTGGGCTACCGAAGGGCACATAACTTATAATGAAAAGTTGAATATAGTAATGACCAGTCGCGATTGTACATAGTTAATGTAGCCGATTTCAATTCGCAAAAAGACCAGGCAAAAATCCAAAAGTAGAAAAACTGTTCCAATGCTGCTGGTAAGAGGCTAATCCGACGTATTTTTTGACGAGAAATCGAATGGTGCAAACCGCGTTGCTCTCCGACCAATACTTTTGGCTGTAGCCACAAATGAATAATCATTGATGTCAAGATCACGTGCCCAGCAACGGCTCTTACTCCATGGAAACCAAGGAAATTTGCAATTTTTCAACAGCTGGAGATGCCTGGCCCAATTGCGCATCTTTTGGCACCTTATTGATGTGGGTCAGTGTTCAATTGTACTTTTTACAGCGGACTGTATCAAGTACCTTGTGTTTTTTTTATATACAAATGGTGTGGTTTTTCTACATGTAGATAAAGACATTGAGTTTGTCTTCGACTTAGAAGTAAGACATTTGCTGGGTGAGTTAAATGGGCTTGGCCCAAAGATTTGACGTCGTCTGGGCTACCGAAGGCCACATAACTTATAATGAAAAGTTGAATATAGTAATGACCAGTCGCGATTGTACATAGTTAATGTAGCCGATTTCAATTAGAAAAAAAGACCAGGCAAAAATCCAAAAGTGGAAAAACTGTTCCAATGCTGCTGGTAAGAGGCTAATCCGACGTATTTTTTGACGAGAAATCGAATGGTGCAAACCGCGTTGCTCTCCGACCAATACTTTTGGCTGTAGCCACAAATGAATAATCATTGATGTCAAAGATCACGTGCCCAGCAACGGCTCTTACTCCATGGAAACCAAGGAAATTTGCAATTTTTCAACAGCTGGAGATGCCTGGCCCAATTGCGCATCTTTTGGCACCTTATTGATGTGGGTCAGTGTTCAATTGTACTTTTTACAGCGGACTGTATCAAGTACCTTGTGTTTTTTTTTTATATACAAATGGTGTGGTTTTTCTACATGTAGATAAAGACATTGAGTTTGTCTTCGACTTAGAAGTAAGACATTTGCTGGGTGAGTTAAATGGGCTTGGCCCAAAGATTTGACGTCGTCTGGGCTACCGAAGGGCACATAACTTATAATGAAAAGTTGAATATAGTAATGACCAGTCGCGATTGTACATAGTTAATGTAGCCGATTTCAATTAGAAAAAATACCAGGCAAAAATCCAAAAGTGGAAAAACTGTTCCAATGCTGCTGGTAAGAGGCTAATCCGACGTATTTTTTGACGAGAAATCGAATGGTGCAAACCGCGTTGCTCTCCGACCAATACTTTTGGCTGTAGCCACAAATGAATAATCATTGATGTCAAGATCACGTGCCCAGCAACGGCTCTTACTCCATGGAAACCAAGGAAATTTGCAATTTTTCAACAGCTGGAGATGCCTGGCCCAATTGCGCATCTTTTGGCACCTTATTGATGTGGGTCAGTGTTCAATTGTACTTTTTACAGCGGACTGTATCAAGTACCTTGTGTTTTTTTTATATACAAATGGTGTGGTTTTTCTACATGTAGATAAAGACATTGAGTTTGTCTTCGACTTAGAAGTAAGACATTTGCTGGGTGAGTTAAATGGGCTTGGCCCAAAGATTTGACGTCGTCTGGGCTACCGAAGGGCACATAACTTATAATGAAAAGTTGAATATAGTAATGACCAGTCGCGATTGTACATAGTTAATGTAGCCGATTTCAATTAGAAAAAATACCAGGCAAAAATCCAAAAGTGGAAAAACTGTTCCAATGCTGCTGGTAAGAGGCTAATCCGACGTATTTTTTGACGAGAAATCGAATGGTGCAAACCACGTTGCTCTCCGACCAAATACTTTTGGCTGTAGCCACAAATGAATAATCATTGATGTCAAGATCACGTGCCCAGCAACGGCTCTTACTCCATGGAAACCAAGGAAATTTGCAATTTTTCAACAGCTGGAGATGCCTGGCCCAATTGCGCATCTTTTGGCACCTTATTGATGTGGGTCAGTGTTCAATTGTACTTTTTACAGCAGACTTTATCATGTACCTTGTGTTTTTTTTATATACAAATGGTGTGGTTTTTCTACATGTAGATAAAGACATTGAGTTTGTCTTCGACTTAGAAGTAAGACATTTGCTGGGTGAGTTAAATGGGCTTGGCCCAAAGATTTGACGTCGTCTGGGCTACCGAAGGGCACATAACTTATAATGAAAAGTTGAATATAGTAATGACCAGTCGCGATTGTACATAGTTAATGTAGCCGATTTCAATTAGAAAAAAAGACCAGGCAAAAATCCAAAAGTGGAAAAACTGTTCCAATGCTGCTGGTAAGAGGCTAATCCGACGTATTTTTTGACGAGAAATCGAATGGTGCAAACCGCGTTGCTCTCCGACCAATACTTTTGGCTGTAGCCACAAATGAATAATCATTGATGTCAAGATCACGTGCCCAGCAACGGCTCTTACTCCATGGAAACCAAGGAAATTTGCAATTTTTCAACAGCTGGAGATGCCTGGCCCAATTGCGCATCTTTTGGCACCTTATTGATGTGGGTCAGTGTTCAATTGTACTTTTTACAGCGGACTGTATCAAGTACCTGTGTTTTTTTTATATACAAATGGTGTGGTTTTTCTACATGTAGATAAAGACATTGAGTTTGTCTTCGACTTAGAAGTAAGACATTTGCTGGGTGAGTTAAATGGGCTTGGCCCAAAGATTTGACGTCGTCTGGGCTACCGAAGGGCACATAACTTATAATGAAAAGTTGAATATAGTAATGACCAGTCGCGATTGTACATAGTTAATGTAGCCGATTTCAATTAGAAAAAATACCAGGCAAAAATCCAAAAGTGGAAAAACTGTTCCAATAATGCTGCTGGTAAGAGGCTAATCCGACGTATTTTTTGACGAGAAATCGAATGGTGCAAACCGCGTTGCTCTCGACCAAATACTTTTGGCTGTAGCCACAAAAGAATAATCATTGATGTCAAGATCACGTGCCCAGCAACGGCTCTTACTCCATGGAAACCAAGGAAATTTGCAATTTTTCAACAGCTGGAGATGCCTGGCCCAATTGCGCATCTTTTGGCACCTTATTGATGTGGGTCAGTGTTCAATTGTACTTTTTTACAGCAGACTTTATCATGTACCTTGTGTTTTTTTTATACAAATGGTGTGGTTTTTCTACATGTAGATAAAGACATTGAGTTTGTCTTCGACTTAGAAGTAAGACATTTGCTGGGTGAGTTAAATGGGCTTGGCCCAAAGATTTGACGTCGTCTGGGCTACCGAAGGGCACATAACTTATAATGAAAAGTTGAATATAGTAATGACCAGTCGCGATTGTACATAGTTAATGTAGCCGATTTCAATTAGAAAAAATACAGGCAAAAATCCAAAAGTGGAAAAAATGTTCCAATGCTGCTGGTAAGAGGCTAATCCGACGTATTTTTTGACGAGAAATCGAATGGTGCAAACCACGTTGCTCTCTGACCAATACTTTTGGCTGTAGCCACAAATGAATAATCATTGATGTCAAGATCACGTGCCCAGCAACGGCTCTTACTCCATGGAAACCAAGGAAATTTGCAATTTTTCAACAGCTGGAGATGCCTGACCCAATTGCGCATCTTTTGGCACCTTATTGATGTGGTCAGTGTTCAATTGTACTTTTTACAGCGGACTGTATCAAGTACCTTGTGTTTTTTTTATATACAAATGGTGTGGTTTTTCTACATGTAGATAAAGACATTGAGTTTGTCTTCGACTTAGAAGTAAGACATTTGCTGGGTGAGTTAAATGGGCTTGGGCCCAAAGATTTGACGTCGTCTGGGCTACGAAGGGCACATAACTTATAATGAAAAGTTGAATATAGTAATGACCAGTCGCGATTGTACATAGTTAATGTTGCCGAAATCAGTTAGCAAAAAGACCAGGCAAAATCCAAAAGTAGAAAAACTGTTCCAATGCTGCTGGTAAGAGGCTAATCCGACGTATTTTTTGACGAGAAATCGAATGGTGCAAACCACGTTGCTCTCCGACCAATACTTTTGGCTGTAGCCACAAATGAATAATCATTGATGTCAAGATCACGTGCCCAGCAACGGCTCTTACTCCATGGAAACCAAGGAAATTTGCAATTTTTTCAACAGCTGGAGATGCCTGACCCAATTGCGCATCTTTTGGCACCTTATTGATGTGGGTCAGTGTTCAATTGTACTTTTTACAGCGGACTGTATCAAGTACCTTGTGTTTTTTTTATATACAAATGGTGTGGTTTTTCTACATGTAGATAAAGACATTGAGTTTGTCTTCGACTTAGAAGTAAGACATTTGCTGGGTGAGTTAAATGGGCTTTGCCCAAAGATTTGACGTCGTCTGGGCTACCGAAGGGCACATAACTTATAATGAAAAGTTGAATATAGTAATGACCAGTCGCGATTGTACATAGTTAATGTAGCCGATTTCAATTAGACAAAATACCAGGCAAAAATCCAAAAGTGGAAAAACTGTTCCAATGCTGCTGGTAAGAGGCTAATCCGACGTATTTTTTGACGAGAAATCGAATGGTGCAAACCACGTTGCTCTCCGACCAATACTTTTGGCTGTAGCCACAAATGAATAATCATTGATGTCAAGATCACGTGCCCAGCAACGGCTCTTACTCCATGGAAACCAAGGAAATTTGCAATTTTCATCTGCTGGAGATGCCTGACCCAATTGCGCATCTTTTGGCACCTTATTGATGTGGGTCAGTGTTCAATTGTACTTTTTACAGCGGACTGTATCAAGTACCTTGTGTTTTTTTTATATACAAATGGTGTGGTTTTTCTACATGTAGATAAAGACATTGAGTTTGTCTTCGACTTAGAAGTAAGACATTTGCTGGGTGAGTTAAATGGCTTGGCCCAAAGATTTGACGTCGTCTGGGCTACCGAAGGGCACATAACTTATAATGAAAAGTTGAATATAGTAATGACCAGTCGCGATTGTACATAGTTAATGTTGCCGAAATCAGTTAGCAAAAAGACCAGGCAAAAATCCAAAAGTAGAAAAACTGTTCCAATGCTGCTGGTAAGAGCTAATCCGACGTATTTTTTGACGAGAAATCGAATGGTGCAAACCACGTTGCTCTCCGACCAATACTTTTGGCTGTAGCCACAAATGAATAATCATTGATGTCAAGATCACGTGCCCAGCAACGGCTCTTACTCCATGGAAACCAAGGAAATTGCAATTTTTCAACAGCTGGGGATGCCTGGCCCAATTGCGCATCTTTGGCACCTTATTGATGTGGGTCAGTGTTCAATTGTACTTTTTACAGCGGACTGTATCAAGTACCTTGTGTTTTTTTTATATACAAATGGTGTGGTTTTTCTACATGTAGATAAAGACTTTGAGTTTGTCTTCGACTTAGAAGTAAGACATTTGCTGGGTGAGTTAAATGGGCTTGGCCCAAAGATTTGACGTCGTCTGGGCTACCGAAGGGCACATAACTTATAATGAAAAGTTGAATATAGTAATGACCAGTCGCGATTGTACATAGTTAATGTAGCCGATTTCAATTAGAAAAAATACCAGGCAAAAATCCAAAAGTGGAAAAACTGTTCCAATGCTGCTGGTAAGAGGCTAATCCGACGTATTTTTTGACGAGAAATCGAATGGTGCAAACCACGTTGCTCTCCGACCAATACTTTTGGCTGTAGCCACAAATGAATAATCATTGATGTCAAGATCACGTGCCCAGCAACGGCTCTTACTCCATGGAAACCAAGGAAATTTGCAATTTTTCAACAGCTGGAGATGCCTGACACAATTGCGCATCTTTTGGCACCTTATTGATGTGGGTCAGTGTTCAATTGTACTTTTTACAGCGGACTGTATCAAGTACCTTGTGTTTTTTTTATATACAAATGGTGTGGTTTTTCTACATGTAGATAAAGACATTGAGTTTGTCTTCGACTTAGAAGTAAGACATTTGTTGGGTGAGTTAAATGGGCTTGGCCCAAAGATTTGACGTCGTCTGGGCTACCGAAGGGCACATAACTTATAATGAAAAGTTGAATATAGTAATGACCAGTCGCGATTGTACATAGTTAATGTTGCCGAAATCAGTTAGCAAAAAGACCAGGCAAAAATCCAAAAGTAGAAAAACTGTTCCAATGCTGCTGGTAAGAGGCTAATCCGACGTATTTTTTGACGAGAAATCGAATGGTGCAAACCGCGTTGCTCTCCGACCAATACTTTTGGCTGTAGCCACAAATGAATAATCATTGATGTCAAGATCACGTGCCCAGCAACGGCCCTTACTCCATGGAAACCAAGGAAATTTGCAATTTTTCAACAGCTGGAGATGCCTGGCCCAAATGCGCATCTTTTGGCACCTTATTGATGTGGGTCAGTGTTCAATTGTACTTTTTACAGCAGACTTTATCATGTACCTTGTGTTTTTTTTATATACAAATGATGTGGTTTTTCTACATGTAGATAAAGACATTGAGTTTGTCTTCGACTTAGAAGTAAGACATTTGCTGGGTGAGTTAAATGGGCTTGGCCCAAAGATTTGACGTCGTCTGGGCTACCGAAGGGCACATAACTTATAATGAAAAGTTGAATATAGTAATGACCAGTCGCGATTGTACATAGTTAATGTAGCCGATTTCAATTAGAAAAAATACCAGGCAAAAATCCAAAAGTGGAAAAACTGTTCCAATGCTGCTGGTAAGAGGCTAATCCGACGTATTTTTTGACGAGAAATCGAATGGTGCAAACCACGTTGCTCTCCGACCAATACTTTTGGCTGTAGCCACAAATGAATAATCATTGATGTCAAGATCACGTGCCCAGCAACGGCTCTTACTCCATGGAAACCAAGGAAATTTGCAATTTTTCAACAGCTGGAGATGCCTGGCCCAATTGCGCATCTTTTGGCACCTTATTGATGTGGGTCAGTGTTCAATTGTACTTTTTACAGCAGACTTTATCATGTACCTTGTGTTTTTTTTTATATACAAATGGTGTGGTTTTTCTACATGTAGATAAAGACATTGAGTTTGTCTTCGACTTAGAAGTAAGACATTTGCTGGGTGAGTTAAATGGGCTTGGCCCAAAGATTTGACGTCGTCTGGGCTACCGAAGGGCACATAACTTATAATGAAAAGTTGAATATAGTAATGACCAGTCGCGATTGTACATAGTTAATGTAGCCGATTTCAATTAGAAAAAATACCAGGCAAAAATCCAAAAGTGGAAAAACTGTTCCAATGCTGCTGGTAAGAGGCTAATCCGACGTATTTTTTGACGAGAAATCGAATGGTGCAAACCACGTTGCTCTCCGACCAATACTTTTGGCTGTAGCCACAAATGAATAATCATTGATGTCAAGATCACGTGCCCAGCAACGGCTCTTACTCCATGGAAACCAAGGAAATTTGCAATTTTTCAACAGCTGGAGATGCCTGGCCCAATTGCGCATCTTTTGGCACCTTATTGATGTGGGTCAGTGTTCAATTGTACTTTTTACAGCGGACTGTATCAAGTACCTTGTGTTTTTTTTATATACAAATGGTTTGGTTTTTCTACATGTAGATAAAGACATTGAGTTTGTCTTCGACTTAGAAGTAAGACATTTGCTGGGTGAGTTAAATGGGCTTGGCCCAAAGATTTGACGTCGTCTGGGCTACCGAAGGGCACATAACTTATAATGAAAAGTTGAATATAGTAATGACCAGTCGCGATTGTACATAGTTAATGTAGCCGATTTCAATTAGCAAAAAGACCTGGCAAAAATCCAAATGTGGAAAAACTGTTCCAATGCTGCTGGTAAGAGGCTAATCCGACGTATTTTTTGACGAGAAATCCAATGGTGCAAACCGCGTTGCTCTCCGACCAATACTTTTGGCTGTAGCCACAAATGAATAATCATTGATGTCAAGATCACGTGCCCAGCAACGGCTCTTACTCCATGGAAACCAAGGAAATTTGCAATTTTTCAACAGCTGGAGATGTCTGGCCCAATTGCGCATATTTTGGCACCTTATTGATGTGGGTCAGTGTTCAATTGTACTTTTTACAGCGGACTGTATCAAGTACCTTGTGTTTTTTTTATATACAAATGGTTTGGTTTTGTATTGTTCAATTGTACTTTTTACAGCAGACTTTATCATGTACCTTGTGTTTTTTTTATATACAAATGGTGTGGTTTTTCTACATGTAGATAAAGACATTGAGTTTGTCTTCGACTTAGAAGTAAGACATTTGCTGGGTGAGTTAAATGGGCTTGGCCCAAAGATTTGACGTCGTCTGGGCTACCGAAGGGCACATAACTTATAATGAAAAGTTGAATATAGTAATGACCAGTCGCGATTGTACATAGTTAATGTTGCCGAAATCAGTTAGCAAAAAGACCAGGCAAAAATCCAAAAGTAGAAAAACTGTTCCAATGCTGCTGGTAAGAGGCTAATCCGACGTATTTTTTGACGAGAAATCGAATGGTGCAAACCGCGTTGCTCTCCGACCAATACTTTTGGCTGTAGCCACAAATGAATAATCATTGATGTCAAGATCACGTGCCCAGCAACGGCTCTTACTCCATGGAAACCAAGGAAATTTGCAATTTTTCAACAGCTGGGGATGCCTGGCCCAATTGCGCATCTTTTGGCACCTTATTGATGTGGGTCAGTGTTCAATTGTACTTTTTACAGCGGACTGTATCAAGTACCTTGTGTTTTTTTTATATACAAATGGTGTGGTTTTTCTACATGTAGATAAAGACATTGAGTTTGTCTTCGACTTAGAAGTAAGACATTTGCTGGGTGAGTTAAATGGGCTTGGCCCAAAGATTTGACGTCGTCTGGGCTACCTAAGGGCACATAACTTATAATGAAAAGTTGAATATAGTAATGACCAGTCGCGATTGTACATAGTTAATGTAGCCGATTTCAACTCGCAAAAAGAACAGGCAAAAATCCAAAAGTAGAAAAACTGTTCCAATGCTGCTGGTAAGAGGCTAATCCGACGTATTTTTTGAAGAGAAATCGAATGGTGCAAACCGCGTTGCTCTCCGACCAATACTTTTGGCTGTAGCCACAAATGAATAATCATTGATGTCAAGATCACGTGCCCAGCAACGGCTCTTACTCCATGGAAACCAAGGAAATTTGCAATTTTTCAACAGCTGGAGATGCCTGGCCCAATTGCGCATCTTTTGGCACCTTATTGATGTGGGTCAGTGTTCAATTGTACTTTTTACAGCAGACTTTATCGTGTACCTTGTGTTTTTTTTTATATACAAATGGTGTGGTTTTTCTACATGTAGATAAAGACATTGAGTTTGTCTTCGACTTAGAAGTAAGACATTTGCTGGGTGAGTTAAATGGGCTTGGCCCAAAGATTTGACGTCGTCTGGGCTACCGAAGGGCACATAACTTATAATGAAAAGTTGAATATAGTAATGACCAGTCGCGATTGTACATAGTTAATGTAGCCGATTTCAATTAGAAAAAATACCAGGCAAAAATCCAAAAGTGGAAAAACTGTTCCAATGCTGCTGGTAAGAGGCTAATCCGACGTATTTTTTGACGAGAAATCGAATGGTGCAAACCACGTTGCTCTCCGACCAATACTTTTGGCTGTAGCCACAAATGAATAATCATTGATGTCAAGATCACGTGCCCAGCAACGGCTCTTACTCCATGGAAACCAAGGAAATTTGCAATTTTTCAACAGCTGGGGATGCCTGGCCCAATTGCGCATCTTTTGGCACCTTATTGATGTGGGTCAGTGTTCAATTGTACTTTTTACAGCGGACTGTATCAAGTACCTTGTGTTTTTTTTATATACAAATGGTGTGGTTTTTCTACATGTAGATAAAGACATTGAGTTTGTCTTCGACTTAGAAGTAAGACATTTGCTGGGTGAGTTAAATGGGCTTGGCCCAAAGATTTGACGTCGTCTGGGCTACCTAAGGGCACATAACTTATAATGAAAAGTTGAATATAGTAATGACCAGTCGCGATTGTACATAGTTAATGTAGCCGATTTCAACTCGCAAAAAGAACAGGCAAAAATCCAAAAGTAGAAAAACTGTTCCAATGCTGCTGGTAAGAGGCTAATCCGACGTATTTTTTGAAGAGAAATCGAATGGTGCAAACCGCGTTGCTCTCCGACCAATACTTTTGGCTGTAGCCACAAATGAATAATCATTGATGTCAAGATCACGTGCCCAGCAACGGCTCTTACTCCATGGAAACCAAGGAAATTTGCAATTTTTCAACAGCTGGAGATGCCTGGCCCAATTGCGCATCTTTTGGCACCTTATTGATGTGGGTCAGTGTTCAATTGTACTTTTTACAGCAGACTTTATCGTGTACCTTGTGTTTTTTTTTATATACAAATGGTGTGGTTTTTCTACATGTAGATAAAGACATTGAGTTTGTCTTCGACTTAGAAGTAAGACATTTGCTGGGTGAGTTAAATGGGCTTGGCCCAAAGATTTGACGTCGTCTGGGCTACCGAAGGGCACATAACTTATAATGAAAAGTTGAATATAGTAATGACCAGTCGCGATTGTACATAGTTAATGTAGCCGATTTCAATTAGAAAAAATACCAGGCAAAAATCCAAAAGTGGAAAAACTGTTCCAATGCTGCTGGTAAGAGGCTAATCCGACGTATTTTTTGACGAGAAATCGAATGGTGCAAACCACGTTGCTCTCCGACCAATACTTTTGGCTGTAGCCACAAATGAATAATCATTGATGTCAAGATCACGTGCCCAGCAACGGCTCTTACTCCATGGAAACCAAGGAAATTTGCAATTTTTCAACAGCTGGAGATGCCTGGCCCAATTGCACATCTTTTGGCACCTTATTGATGTGGGTCAGTGTTCAATTGTACTTTTTACAGCGGACTGTATCAAGTACCTTGTGTTTTTTTTTATATACAAATGGTTTGGTTTTTCTACATGTAGATAAAGACATTGAGTTTGTCTTCGACTTAGAAGTAAGACATTTGCTGGGTGAGTTAAATGGGCTTGGCCCAAAGATTTGACGTCGTCTGGGCTACCGAAGGGCACATAACTTATAATGAAAAGTTGAATATAGTAATGACCAGTCGCGATTGTACATAGTTAATGTAGCCGATTTCAATTAGCAAAAAGACCTGGCAAAAATCCAAAAGTGGAAAAACTGTTCCAATGCTGCTGGTAAGAGGCTAATCCGACGTATTTTTTGACGAGAAATCGAATGGTGCAAACCGCGTTGCTCTCCGACCAATACTTTTGGCTGTAGCCACAAATGAATAATCATTGATGTCAAGATCACGTGCCCAGCAACGGCTCTTACTCCATGGAAACCAAGGAAATTTGCAATTTTTCAACAGCTGGAGATGCCTGGCCCAATTGCGCATATTTTGGCACCTTATTGATGTGGGTCAGTGTTCAATTGTCCTTTTTACAGCGGACTGTATCAAGTACCTTGTGTTTTTTTATATACAAATGGTGTGGTTTTTCTACATGTAGATAAAGACTTTGAGTTTGTCTTCGACTTAGAAGTAAGACATTTGCTGGGTGAGTTAAATGGGCTTGGCCCAAAGATTTGACGTCGTCTGGGCTACCGAAGGGCACATAACTTATAATGAAAAGTTGAATATAGTAATGACCAGTCGCGATTGTACATAGTTAATGTAGCCGATTTCAATTAGAAAAAATACCAGGCAAAAATCCAAAAGTGGAAAAACTGTTCCAATGCTGCTGGTAAGAGGCTAATCCGACGTATTTTTTGACGAGAAATCGAATGGTGCAAACCACGTTGCTCTCCGACCAATACTTTTGGCTGTAGCCACAAATGAATAATCATTGATGTCAAGATCACGTGCCCAGCAACGGCTCTTACTCCATGGAAACCAAGGAAATTTGCAATTTTTCAACAGCTGGAGATGCCTGGCCCAATTGCACATCTTTTGGCACCTTATTGATGTGGGTCAGTGTTCAATTGTACTTTTTACAGCGGACTGTATCAAGTACCTTGTGTTTTTTTTATATACAAATGGTTTGGTTTTTCTACATGTAGATAAAGACA
Organism: Liolophura sinensis; assembly: GCF_032854445.1. Lineage (NCBI taxonomy): Eukaryota > Metazoa > Mollusca > Polyplacophora > Chitonida > Chitonidae > Liolophura > Liolophura sinensis. Next base: position 37,421 of record NW_027018069.1, on the reverse strand, counting down.
TTGAGTTTGTCTTCGACTTAGAAGTAAGACATTTGCTGGGTGAGTTAAATGGGCTTGGCCCAAAGATTTGACGTCGTCTGGGCTACCGAAGGGCACATAACTTATAATGAAAAGTTGAATATAGTAATGACCAGTCGCGATTGTACATAGTTAATGTAGCCGATTTCAATTAGAAAAAAAGACCTGGCAAAAATCCAAAAGTGGAAAAACTGTTCCAATGCTGCTGGTAAGAGGCTAATCCGACGTATTTTTTGACGAGAAATCGAATGGTGCAAACCGCGTTGCTCTCCGACCAATACTTTTGGCTGTAGCCACAAATGAATAATCATTGATGTCAAGATCACGTGCCCAGCAACGGCTCTTACTCCATGGAAACCAAGGAAATTTGCAATTTTTCAACAGCTGGAGATGCCTGGCCCAATTGCGCATCTTTTGGCACCTTATTGATGTGGGTCAGTGTTCAATTGTACTTTTTACAGCAGACTTTATCATGTACCTTGTGTTTTTTTTATATACAAATGGTGTGGTTTTTCTACATGTAGATAAAGACATTGAGTTTGTCTTCGACTTAGAAGTAAGACATTTGCTGGGTGAGTTAAATGGGCTTGGCCCAAAGATTTGACGTCGTCTGGGCTACCGAAGGGCACATAACTTATAATGAAAAGTTGAATATAGTAATGACCAGTCGCGATTGTACATAGTTAATGTAGCCGATTTCAATTAGAAAAAATACCAGGCAAAAATCCAAAAGTGGAAAAACTGTTCCAATGCTGCTGGTAAGAGGCTAATCCGACGTATTTTTTGACGAGAAATCGAATGGTGCAAACCACGTTGCTCTCCGACCAATACTTTTGGCTGTAGCCACAAATGAATAATCATTGATGTCAAGATCACGTGCCCAGCAACGGCTCTTACTCCATGGAAACCAAGGAAATTTGCAATTTTTCAACAGCTGGAGATGCCTGGCCCAATTGCGCATCTTTTGGCACCTTATTGATGTGGGTCAGTGTTCAATTGTACTTTTTACAGCGGACTGTATCAAGTACCTTGTGTTTTTTTTATATACAAATGGTTTGGTTTTTCTACATGTAGATAAAGACATTGAGTTTGTCTTCGACTTAGAAGTAAGACATTTGCTGGGTGAGTTAAATGGGCTTGGCCCAAAGATTTGACGTCGTCTGGGCTACCGAAGGGCACATAACTTATAATGAAAAGTTGAATATAGTAATGACCAGTCGCGATTGTACATAGTTAATGTAGCCGATTTCAATTAGAAAAAAGACCTGGCAAAAATCCAAAAGTGGAAAAACTGTTCCAATGCTGCTGGTAAGAGGCTAATCCGACGTATTTTTTGACGAGAAATCGAATGGTGCAAACCGCGTTGCTCTCCGACCAATACTTTTGGCTGTAGCCACAAATGAATAATCATTGATGTCAAGATCACGTGCCCAGCAACGGCTCTTACTCCATGGAAACCAAGGAAATTTGCAATTTTTCAACAGCTGGAGATGTCTGGCCCAATTGCGCATATTTTGGCACCTTATTGATGTGGGTCAGTGTTCAATTGTCCTTTTTACAGCGGACTGTATCAAGTACCTTGTGTTTTTTTTATATACAAATGGTGTGGTTTTTCTACATGTAGATAAAGACATTGAGTTTGTCTTCGACTTAGAAGTAAGACATTTGCTGGGTGAGTTAAATGGGCTTGGCCCAAAGATTTGACGTCGTCTGGGCTACCGAAGGGCACATAACTTATAATGAAAAGTTGAATATAGTAATGACCAGTCGCGATTGTACATAGTTAATGTAGCCGATTTCAATTAGAAAAAATACCAGGCAAAAATCCAAAAGTGGAAAAACTGTTCCAATGCTGCTGGTAAGAGGCTAATCCGACGTATTTTTTGACGAGAAATCGAATGGTGCAAACCACGTTGCTCTCCGACCAATACTTTTGGCTGTAGCCACAAATGAATAATCATTGATGTCAAGATCACGTGCCCAGCAACGGCTCTTACTCCATGGAAACCAAGGAAATTTGCAATTTTTCAACAGCTGGAGATGCCTGGCCCAATTGCGCATCTTTTGGCACCTTATTGATGTGGGTCAGTGTTCAATTGTACTTTTTACAGCGGACTGTATCAAGTACCTTGTGTTTTTTTTATATACAAATGGTGTGGTTTTTCTACATGTAGATAAAGACATTGAGTTTGTCTTCGACTTAGAAGTAAGACATTTGCTGGGTGAGTTAAATGGGCTTGGCCCAAAGATTTGACGTCGTCTGGGCTACCGAAGGGCACATAACTTATAATGAAAAGTTGAATATAGTAATGACCAGTCGCGATTGTACATAGTTAATGTAGCCGATTTCAATTAGCAAAAAGACCTGGCAAAAATCCAAAAGTGGAAAAACTGTTCCAATGCTGCTGGTAAGAGGCTAATCCGACGTATTTTTTGACGAGAAATCGAATGGTGCAAACCGCGTTGCTCTCCGACCAATACTTTTGGCTGTAGCCACAAATGAATAATCATTGATGTCAAGATCACGTGCCCAGCAACGGCTCTTACTCCATGGAAACCAAGGAAATTTGCAATTTTTCAACAGCTGGAGATGCCTGGCCCAATTGCGCATCTTTTGGCACCTTATTGTTGTGGGTCAGTGTTCAATTGTACTTTTTACAGCGGACTGTATCAAGTACCTTGTGTTTTTTTTATATACAAATGGTTTGGTTTTTCTACATGTAGATAAAGACATTGAGTTTGTCTTCGACTTAGAAGTAAGACATTTGCTGGGTGAGTTAAATGGGCTTGGCCCAAAGATTTGACGTCGTCTGGGCTACCGAAGGGCACATAACTTATAATGAAAAGTTGAATATAGTAATGACCAGTCGCGATTGTACATAGTTAATGTAGCCGATTTCAATTCGCAAAAAGACCAGGCAAAAATCCAAAAGTAGAAAAACTGTTCCAATGCTGCTGGTAAGAGGCTAATCCGACGTATTTTTTGAGGAGAAATCGAATGGTGCAAACCGCGTTGCTCTCCGACCAATACTTTTGGCTGTAGCCACAAATGAATAATCATTGATGTCAAGATCACGTGCCCAGCAACGGCTCTTACTCCATGGAAACCAAGGAAATTTGCAATTTTTCAACAGCTGGAGATGCCTGGCCCAATTGCGCATCTTTTGGCACCTTATTGATGTGGGTCAGTGTTCAATTGTACTTTTTACAGCGGACTGTATCAAGTACCTTGTGTTTTTTTTATATACAAATGGTGTGGTTTTTCTACATGTAGATAAACACATTGAGTTTGTCTTCGACTTAGAAGTAAGACATTTGCTGGGTGAGTTAAATGGGCTTGGCCCAAAGATTTGACGTCGTCTGGGCTACCGAAGACCACATAACTTATAATGAAAAGTTGAATATAGTAATGACCAGTCGCGATTGTACATAGTTAATGTAGCCGATTTCAATTAGAAAAAAGACCAGGCAAAAATCCAAAAGTGGAAAAACTGTTCCAATGCTGCTGGTAAGAGGCTAATCCGACGTATTTTTTGACGAGAAATCGAATGGTGCAAACCGCGTTGCTCTCTGACCAATACTTTTGGCTGTAGCCACAAATGAATAATCATTGATGTCAAGATCACGTGCCCAGCAACGGCTCTTACTCCATGGAAACCAAGGAAATTTGCAATTTTTCAACAGCTGGAGATGCCTGGCCCAATTGCGCATCTTTTGGCACCTTATTGATGTGGGTCAGTGTTCAATTGTACTTTTTACAGCGGACTGTATCAAGTACCTTGTGTTTTTTTTATATACAAATGGTTTGGTTTTTCTACATGTAGATAAAGACATTGAGTTTGTCTTCGACTTAGAAGTAAGACATTTGCTGGGTGAGTTAAATGGGCTTGGCCCAAAGATTTGACGTCGTCTGGGCTACCGAAGGGCACATAACTTATAATGAAAAGTTGAATATAGTAATGACCAGTCGCGATTGTACATAGTTAATGTAGCCGATTTCAATTAGCAAAAAGACCAGGCAAAAATCCCAAAGTAGAAAAACTGTTCCAATGCTGCTGGTAAGAGGCTAATCCGACGTATTTTTTGACGAGAAATCGAATGGTGCAAACCGCGTTGCTCTCCGACCAATACTTTTGGCTGTAGCCACAAATGAATAATCATTGATGTCAAGATCACGTGCCCAGCAACGGCTCTTACTCCATGGAAACCAAGGAAATTTGCAATTTTTCAACAGCTGGAGATGTCTGGCCCAATTGCGCATATTTTGGCACCTTATTGATGTGGGTCAGTGTTCAATTGTACTTTTTACAGCGGACTGTATCAAGTACCTTGTGTTTTTTTTATATACAAATGGTGTGGTTTTTCTACATGTAGATAAAGACATTGAGTTTGTCTTCGACTTAGAAGTAAGACATTTGCTGGGTGAGTTAAATGGGCTTGGCCCAAAGATTTGACGTCGTCTGGGCTACCGAAGGGCACATAACTTATAATGAAAAGTTGAATATAGTAATGACCAGTCGCGATTGTACATAGTTAATGTAGCCGATTTCAATTAGAAAAAATACCAGGCAAAAATCCAAAAGTGGAAAAACTGATCCAATGCTGCTGGTAAGAGGCTAATCCGACGTATTTTTTGACGAGAAATCGAATGGTGCAAACCGCGTTGCTCTCCGACCAATACTTTTGGCTGTAGCCACAAATGAATAATCATTGATGTCAAGATCACGTGCCCAGCAACGGCTCTTACTCCATGGAAACCAAGGAAATTTGCAATTTTTCAACAGCTGGAGATGCCTGGCCCAATTGCGCATCTTTTGGCACCTTATTGATGTGGGTCAGTGTTCAATTGTACTTTTTACAGCGGACTGTATCAAGTACCGTGTGTTTTTTTTATATACAAATGGTGTGGTTTTTCTACATGTAGATAAACACATTGAGTTTGTCTTCGACTTAGAAGTAAGACATTTGCTGGGTGAGTTAAATGGGCTTGGCCCAAAGATTTGACGTCGTCTGGGCTACCGAAGGGCACATAACTTATAATGAAAAGTTGAATATAGTAATGACCAGTCGCGATTGTACATAGTTAATGTAGCCGATTTCAATTAGAAAAAAGACCAGGCAAAAATCCAAAAGTAGAAAAACTGTTCCAATGCTGCTGGTAAGAGGCTAATCCGACGTATTTTTTGACGAGAAATCGAATGGTGCAAACCGCGTTGCTCTCCGACCAATACTTTTGGCTGTAGCCACAAATGAATAATCATTGATGTCAAGATCACGTGCCCAGCAACGGCTCTTACTCCATGGAAACCAAGGAAATTTGCAATTTTTCAACAGCTGGAGATGCCTGGCCCAATTGCGCATCTTTTGGCACCTTATTGATGTGGGTCAGTGTTCAATTGTACTTTTTACAGCGGACTGTATCAAGTACCTTGTGTTTTTTTTATATACAAATGGTGTGGTTTTTCTACATGTAGATAAAGACATTGAGTTTGTCTTCGACTTAGAAGTAAGACATTTGCTGGGTGAGTTAAATGGGCTTGGCCCAAAGATTTGACGTCGTCTGGGCTACCGAAGGCCACATAACTTATAATGAAAAGTTGAATATAGTAATGACCAGTCGCGATTGTACATAGTTAATGTAGCCGATTTCAATTAGAAAAAAAGACCAGGGAAAAATCCAAAAGTGGAAAAACTGTTCCAATGCTGCTGGTAAGAGGCTAATCCGACGTATTTTTTGACGAGAAATCGAATGGTGCAAACCGCGTTGCTCTCCGACCAATACTTTTGGCTGTAGCCACAAATGAATAATCATTGATGTCAAGATCACGTGCCCAGCAACGGCTCTTACTCCATGGAAACCAAGGAAATTTGCAATTTTTCAACAGCTGGAGATGCCTGGCCCAATTGCGCATCTTTTGGCACCTTATTGATGTGGGTCAGTGTTCAATTGTACTTTTTACAGCGGACTGTATCAAGTACCGTGTGTTTTTTTTATATACAAATGGTGTGGTTTTTCTACATGTAGATCAAGACTTTGAGTTTGTCTTCGACTTAGAAGTAAGACATTTGCTGGGTGAGTTAAATGGGCTTGGCCCAAAGATTTGACGTCGTCTGGGCTACCGAAGGGCACATAACTTATAATGAAAAGTTGAATATAGTAATGACCAGTCGCGATTGTACATAGTTAATGTAGCCGATTTCAATTCGCAAAAAGACCAGGCAAAAATCCAAAAGTGGAAAAACTGTTCCAATGCTGCTGGTAAGAGGCTAATCCGACGTATTTTTTGACGAGAAATCGAATGGTGCAAACCGCGTTGCTCTCCGACCAATACTTTTGGCTGTAGCCACAAATGAATAATCATTGATGTCAAGATCACGTGCCCAGCAACGGCTCTTACTCCATGGAAACCAAGGAAATTTGCAATTTTTCAACAGCTGGAGATGCCTGGCCCAATTGCGCATCTTTTGGCACCTTATTGATGTGGGTCAGTGTTCAATTGTACTTTTTACAGCGGACTGTATCAAGTACCTTGTGTTTTTTTTATATACAAATGGTTTGGTTTTTCTACATGTAGATAAAGACATTGAGTTTGTCTTCGACTTAGAAGTAAGACATTTGCTGGGTGAGTTAAATGGGCTTGGCCCAAAGATTTGACGTCGTCTGGGCTACCGAAGGGCACATAACTTATAATGAAAAGTTGAATATAGTAATGACCAGTCGCAATTGTACATAGTTAATGTAGCCGATTTCAATTAGCAAAAAGACCTGGCAAAAATCCAAAAGTGGAAAAACTGTTCCAATGCTGCTGGTAAGAGGCTAATCCGACGTATTTTTTGACGAGAAATCGAATGGTGCAAACCGCGTTGCTCTCTGACCAATACTTTTGGCTGTAGCCACAAATGAATAATCATTGATGTCAAGATCACGTGCCCAGCAACGGCTCTTACTCCATGGAAACCAAGGAAATTTGCAATTTTTCAACAGCTGGAGATGCCTGGCCCAATTGCGTATCTTTTGGCACCTTATTGATGTGGGTCAGTGTTCAATTGTACTTTTTACAGCGGACTGTATCAAGTACCTTGTGTTTTTTTTTATATACAAATGGTGTGGTTTTTCTACATGTAGATAAAGACATTGAGTTTGTCTTCGACTTAGAAGTAAGACAACTGCTGGGTGAGTTAAATGGGCTTTGCCCAAAGATTTGACGTCGTCTGGGCTACCGAAGGGCACATAACTTATAATGAAAAGTTGAATATAGTAATGACCAGTCGCGATTGTACATAGTTAATGTAGCCGATTTCAATTAGACAAAATACCAGGCAAAAATCCAAAAGTGGAAAAACTGTTCCAATGCTGCTGGTAAGAGGCTAATCCGACGTATTTTTTGACGAGAAATCGAATGGTGCAAACCACGTTGCTCTCCGACCAATACTTTTGGCTGTAGCCACAAATGAATAATCATTGATGTCAAGATCACGTGCCCAGCAACGGCTCTTACTCCATGGAAACCAAGGAAATTTGCAATTTTTCAACAGCTGGAGATGCCTGACCCAATTGCGCATCTTTTGGCACCTTATTGATGTGGGTCAGTGTTCAATTGTACTTTTTACAGCGGACTGTATCAAGTACCGTGTGTTTTTTTTATATACAAATGGTGTGGTTTTTCTACATGTAGATAAAGACATTGAGTTTGTCTTCGACTTAGAAGTAAGACATTTGCTGGGTGAGTTAAATGGGCTTGGCCCAAAGATTTGACGTCGTCTGGGCTACCGAAGGGCACATAACTTATAATGAAAAGTTGAATATAGTAATGACCAGTCGCGATTGTACATAGTTAATGTAGCCGATTTCAATTAGAAAAAATACCAGGCAAAAATCCAAAAGTGGAAAAACTGTTCCAATGCTGCTGGTAAGAGGCTAATCCGACGTATTTTTTGACGAGAAATCGAATGGTGCAAACCGCGTTGCTCTCCGACCAATACTTTTGGCTGTAGCCACAAATGAATAATCATTGATGTCAAGATCACGTGCCCAGCAACGGCTCTTACTCCATGGAAACCAAGGAAATTTGCAATTTTTCAACAGCTGGAGATGCCTGGCCCAATTGCGCATCTTTTGGCACCTTATTGATGTGGGTCAGTGTTCAATTGTACTTTTTACAGCGGACTGTATCAAGTACCTTGTGTTTTTTTTATATACAAATGGTGTGGTTTTTCTACATGTAGATAAAGACATTGAGTTTGTCTTCGACTTAGAAGTAAGACATTTGCTGGGTGAGTTAAATGGGCTTGGCCCAAAGATTTGACGTCGTCTGGGCTACCGAAGGGCACATAACTTATAATGAAAAGTTGAATATAGTAATGACCAGTCGCAATTGTACATAGTTAATGTAGCCGATTTCAATTAGACAAAATACCAGGCAAAAATCCAAAAGTGGAAAAACTGTTCCAATGCTGCTGGTAAGAGGCTAATCCGACGTATTTTTTGACGAGAAATCGAATGGTGCAAACCACGTTGCTCTCCGACCAATACTTTTGGCTGTAGCCACAAATGAATAATCATTGATGTCAAGATCACGTGCCCAGCAACGGCTCTTACTCCATGGAAACCAAGGAAATTTGCAATTTTTCAACAGCTGGAGATGCCTGACCCAATTGCGCATCTTTTGGCACCTTATTGATGTGGGTCAGTGTTCAATTGTACTTTTTACAGCGGACTGTATCAAGTACCGTGTGTTTTTTTTATATACAAATGGTGTGGTTTTTCTACATGTAGATAAAGACATTGAGTTTGTCTTCGACTTAGAAGTAAGACATTTGCTGGGTGAGTTAAATGGGCTTGGCCCAAAGATTTGACGTCGTCTGGGCTACCGAAGGGCACATAACTTATAATGAAAAGTTGAATATAGTAATGACCACTCGCGATTGTACATAGTTAATGTAGCCGATTTCAATTCGCAAAAAGACCAGGCAAAAATCCAAAAGTAGAAAAACTGTTCCAATGCTGCTGGTAAGAGGCTAATCCGACGTATTTTTTGAGGAGAAATCGAATGGTGCAAACCGCGTTGCTCTCCGACCAATACTTTTGGCTGTAGCCACAAATGAATAATCATTGATGTCAAGATCACGTGCCCAGCAACGGCTCTTACTCCATGGAAACCAAGGAAATTTGCAATTTTTCAACAGCTGGAGATGCCTGGCCCAATTGCGCATCTTTTGGCACCTTATTGATGTGGGTCAGTGTTCAATTGTACTTTTTACAGCGGACTGTATCAAGTACCTTGTGTTTTTTTTATATACAAATGGTGTGGTTTTTCTACATGTAGATAAAGACATTGAGTTTGTCTTCGACTTAGAAGTAAGACATTTGCTGGGTGAGTTAAATGGGCTTGGCCCAAAGATTTGACGTCGTCTGGGCTACCGAAGGGCACATAACTTATAATGAAAAGTTGAATATAGTAATGACCAGTCGCGATTGTACATAGTTAATGTAGCCGATTTCAATTAGAAAAAAAGACCAGGGAAAAATCCAAAAGTGGAAAAACTGTTCCAATGCTGCTGGTAAGAGGCTAATCCGACGTATTTTTTGACGAGAAATCGAATGGTGCAAACCGCGTTGCTCTCCGACCAATACTTTTGGCTGTAGCCACAAATGAATAATCATTGATGTCAAGATCACGTGCCCAGCAACGGCTCTTACTCCATGGAAACCAAGGAAATTTGCAATTTTTCAACAGCTGGAGATGCCTGGCCCAATTGCGCATCTTTTGGCACCTTATTGATGTGGGTCAGTGTTCAATTGTACTTTTTACAGCGGACTGTATCAAGTACCGTGTGTTTTTTTTATATACAAATGGTGTGGTTTTTCTACATGTAGATAAAGACATTGAGTTTGTCTTCGACTTAGAAGTAAGACATTTGCTGGGTGAGTTAAATGGGCTTGGCCCAAAGATTTGACGTCGTCTGGGCTACCGAAGGGCACATAACTTATAATGAAAAGTTGAATATAGTAATGACCAGTCGCGATTGTACATAGTTAATGTAGCCGATTTCAATTAGAAAAAATACCAGGCAAAAATCCAAAAGTGGAAAAACTGTTCCAATGCTGCTGGTAAGAGGCTAATCCGACGTATTTTTTGACGAGAAATCGAATGGTGCAAACCGCGTTGCTCTCCGACCAATACTTTTGGCTGTAGCCACAAATGAATAATCATTGATGTCAAGATCACGTGCCCAGCAACGGCTCTTACTCCATGGAAACCAAGGAAATTTGCAATTTTTCAACAGCTGGAGATGCCTGGCCCAATTGCGCATCTTTTGGCACCTTATTGATGTGGGTCAGTGTTCAATTGTACTTTTTACAGCAGACTTTATCATGTACCTTGTGTTTTTTTTATATACAAATGGTGTGGTTTTTCTACATGTAGATAAAGACATTGAGTTTGTCTTCGACTTAGAAGTAAGACATTTGCTGGGTGAGTTAAATGGGCTTGGCCCAAAGATTTGACGTCGTCTGGGCTACCGAAGGGCACATAACTTATAATGAAAAGTTGAATATAGTAATGACCAGTCGCGATTGTACATAGTTAATGTTGCCGAAATCAGTTAGCAAAAAGACCAGGCAAAAATCCAAAAGTAGAAAAACTGTTCCAATGCTGCTGGTAAGAGGCTAATCCGACGTATTTTTTGACGAGAAATCGAATGGTGCAAACCGCGTTGCTCTCCGACCAATACTTTTGGCTGTAGCCACAAATGAATAATCATTGATGTCAAGATCACGTGCCCAGCAACGGCTCTTACTCCATGGAAACCAAGGAAATTTGCAATTTTTCAACAGCTGGGGATGCCTGGCCCAATTGCGCATCTTTTGGCACCTTATTGATGTGGGTCAGTGTTCAATTGTACTTTTTACAGCGGACTGTATCAAGTACCTTGTGTTTTTTTTATATACAAATGGTGTGGTTTTTCTACATGTAGATAAAGACATTGAGTTTGTCTTCGACTTAGAAGTAAGACATTTGCTGGGTGAGTTAAATGGGCTTGGCCCAAAGATTTGACGTCGTCTGGGCTACCGAAGGGCACATAACTTATAATGAAAAGTTGAATATAGTAATGACCAGTCGCGATTGTACATAGTTAATGTAGCCGATTTCAACTCGCAAAAAGACCAGGCAAAAATCCAAAAGTGGAAAAACTGTTCCAATGCTGCTGGTAAGAGGCTAATCCGACGTATTTTTTGAAGAGAAATCGAATGGTGCAAACCGCGTTGCTCTCCGACCAATACTTTTGGCTGTAGCCACAAATGAATAATCATTGATGTCAAGATCACGTGCCCAGCAACGGCTCTTACTCCATGGAAACCAAGGAAATTTGCAATTTTTCAACAGCTGGAGATGCCTGGCCCAATTGCGCATCTTTTGGCACCTTATTGATGTGGGTCAGTGTTCAATTGTACTTTTTACAGCAGACTTTATCGTGTACCTTGTGTTTTTTTTATATACAAATGGTGTGGTTTTTCTACATGTAGATAAAGACATTGAGTTTGTCTTCGACTTAGAAGTAAGACATTTGCTGGGTGAGTTAAATGGGCTTGGCCCAAAGATTTGACGTCGTCTGGGCTACCGAAGGGCACATAACTTATAATGAAAAGTTGAATATAGTAATGACCAGTCGCGATTGTACATAGTTAATGTAGCCGATTTCAATTAGAAAAAATACCAGGCAAAAATCCAAAAGTGGAAAAACTGTTCCAATGCTGCTGGTAAGAGGCTAATCCGACGTATTTTTTGACGAGAAATCGAATGGTGCAAACCCCGTTGCTCTCCGACCAATACTTTTGGCTGTAGCCACAAATGAATAATCATTGATGTCAAGATCACGTGCCCAGCAACGGCTCTTACTCCATGGAAACCAAGGAAATTTGCAATTTTTCAACAGCTGGAGATGCCTGGCCCAATTGCACATCTTTTGGCACCTTATTGATGTGGGTCAGTGTTCAATTGTACTTTTTACAGCGGACTGTATCAAGTACCTTGTGTTTTTTTTATATACAAATGGTTTGGTTTTTCTACATGTAGATAAAGACATTGAGTTTGTCTTCGACTTAGAAGTAAGACATTTGCTGGGTGAGTTAAATGGGCTTGGCCCAAAGATTTGACGTCGTCTGGGCTACCGAAGGGCACATAACTTATAATGAAAAGTTGAATATAGTAATGACCAGTCGCGATTGTACATAGTTAATGTTGCCGAAATCAGTTAGCAAAAAGACCTGGCAAAAATCCAAAAGTAGAAAAACTGTTCCAATGCTGCTGGTAAGAGGCTAATCCGACGTATTTTTTGACGAGAAATCGAATGGTGCAAACCGCGTTGCTCTCCGACCAATACTTTTGGCTGTAGCCACAAATGAATAATCATTGATGTCAAGATCACGTGCCCAGCAACGGCTCTTACTCCATGGAAACCAAGGAAATTTGCAATTTTTCAACAGCTGGGGATGCCTGGCCCAATTGCGCATCTTTTGGCACCTTATTGATGTGGGTCAGTGTTCAATTGTACTTTTTACAGCGGACTGTATCAAGTACCTTGTGTTTTTTTTATATACAAATGGTGTGGTTTTTCTACATGTAGATAAAGACATTGAGTTTGTCTTCGACTTAGAAGTAAGACATTTGCTGGGTGAGTTAAATGGGCTTGGCCCAAAGATTTGACGTCGTCTGGGCTACCGAAGGGCACATAACTTATAATGAAAAGTTGAATATAGTAATGACCAGTCGCGATTGTACATAGTTAATGTAGCCGATTTCAACTCGCAAAAAGACCAGGCAAAAATCCCAAAGTGGAAAAACTGTTCCAATGCTGCTGGTAAGAGGCTAATCCGACGTATTTTTTGAAGAGAAATCGAATGGTGCAAACCGCGTTGCTCTCCGACCAATACTTTTGGCTGTAGCCACAAATGAATAATCATTGATGTCAAGATCACGTGCCCAGCAACGGCTCTTACTCCATGGAAACCAAGGAAATTTGCAATTTTTCAACAGCTGGAGATGCCTGGCCCAATTGCGCATCTTTTGGCACCTTATTGATGTGGGTCAGTGTTCAATTGTACTTTTTACAGCAGACTTTATCGTGTACCTTGTGTTTTTTTTATATACAAATGGTGTGGTTTTTCTACATGTAGATAAAGACATTGAGTTTGTCTTCGACTTAGAAGTAAGACATTTGCTGGGTGAGTTAAATGGGCTTGGCCCAAAGATTTGACGTCGTCTGGGCTACCGAAGGGCACATAACTTATAATGAAAAGTTGAATATAGTAATGACCAGTCGCGATTGTACATAGTTAATGTAGCCGATTTCAATTAGAAAAAATACCAGGCAAAAATCCAAAAGTGGAAAAACTGTTCCAATGCTGCTGGTAAGAGGCTAATCCGACGTATTTTTTGACGAGAAATCGAATGGTGCAAACCCCGTTGCTCTCCGACCAATACTTTTGGCTGTAGCCACAAATGAATAATCATTGATGTCAAGATCACGTGCCCAGCAACGGCTCTTACTCCATGGAAACCAAGGAAATTTGCAATTTTTCAACAGCTGGAGATGCCTGGCCCAATTGCACATCTTTTGGCACCTTATTGATGTGGGTCAGTGTTCAATTGTACTTTTTACAGCGGACTGTATCAAGTACCTTGTGTTTTTTTTATATACAAATGGTTTGGTTTTTCTACATGTAGATAAAGACATTGAGTTTGTCTTCGACTTAGAAGTAAGACATTTGCTGGGTGAGTTAAATGGGCTTGGCCCAAAGATTTGACGTCGTCTGGGCTACCGAAGGGCACATAACTTATAATGAAAAGTTGAATATAGTAATGACCAGTCGCGATTGTACATAGTTAATGTAGCCGATTTCAATTAGCAAAAAGACCTGGCAAAAATCCAAAAGTGGAAAAACTGTTCCAATGCTGCTGGTAAGAGGCTAATCCGACGTATTTTTTGACGAGAAATCGAATGGTGCAAACCGCGTTGCTCTCCGACCAATACTTTTGGCTGTAGCCACAAATGAATAATCATTGATGTCAAGATCACGTGCCCAGCAACGGCTCTTACTCCATGGAAACCAAGGAAATTTGCAATTTTTCAACAGCTGGGGATGCCTGGCCCAATTGCGCATCTTTTGGCACCTTATTGATGTGGGTCAGTGTTCAATTGTACTTTTTACAGCGGACTGTATCAAGTACCTTGTGTTTTTTTTATATACAAATGGTGTGGTTTTTCTACATGTAGATAAAGACATTGAGTTTGTCTTCGACTTAGAAGTAAGACAACTGCTGGGTGAGTTAAATGGGCTTGGCCCAAAGATTTGACGTCGTCTGGGCTACCGAAGGGCACATAACTTATAATGAAAAGTTGAATATAGTAATGACCAGTCGCGATTGTACATAGTTAATGTAGCCGATTTCAACTCGCAAAAAGACCAGGCAAAAATCCAAAAGTAGAAAAACTGTTCCAATGCTGCTGGTAAGAGGCTAATCCGACGTATTTTTTGACGAGAAATCGAATGGTGCAAACCGCGTTGCTCTCCGACCAATACTTTTGGCTGTAGCCACAAATGAATAATCATTGATGTCAAGATCACGTGCCCAGCAACGGCTCTTACTCCATGGAAACCAAGGAAATTTGCAATTTTTCAACAGCTGGAGATGCCTGGCCCAATTGCGCATCTTTTGGCACCTTATTGATGTGGGTCAGTGTTCAATTGTACTTTTTACAGCAGACTTTATCAAGTACCTTGTGTTTTTTTTATATACAAATGGTTTGGTTTTTCTACATGTAGATAAAGACATTGAGTTTGTCTTCGACTTAGAAGTAAGACATTTGCTGGGTGAGTTAAATGGGCTTGGCCCAAAGATTTGACGTCGTCTGGGCTACCGAAGGGCACATAACTTATAATGAAAAGTTGAATATAGTAATGACCAGTCGCGATTGTACATAGTTAATGTAGCCGATTTCAATTAGCAAAAAGACCAGGCAAAAATCCAAAAGTGGAAAAACTGTTCCAATGCTGCTGATAAGAGGCTAATCCGACGTATTTTTTGACGAGAAATCGAATGGTGCAAACCGCGTTGCTCTCCGACCAATACTTTTGGCTGTAGCCACAAATGAATAATCATTGATGTCAAGATCACGTGCCCAGCAACGGCTCTTACTCCATGGAAACCAAGGAAATTTGCAATTTTTCAACAGCTGGAGATGCCTGGCCCAATTGCGCATCTTTTGGCACCTTATTGATGTGGGTCAGTGTTCAATTGTACTTTTTACAGCAGACTTTATCATGTACCTTGTGTTTTTTTTATATACAAATGGTGTGGTTTTTCTACATGTAGATAAAGACATTGAGTTTGTCTTCGACTTAGAAGTAAGACATTTGCTGGGTGAGTTAAATGGGCTTGGCCCAAAGATTTGACGTCGTCTGGGCTACCGAAGGGCACATAACTTATAATGAAAAGTTGAATATAGTAATGACCAGTCGCGATTGTACATAGTTAATGTAGCCGATTTCAATTAGAAAAAATACCAGGCAAAAATCCAAAAGTGGAAAAACTGTTCCAATGCTGCTGGTAAGAGGCTAATCCGACGTATTTTTTGACGAGAAATCGAATAGTGCAAACCACGTTGCTCTCCGACCAATACTTTTGGCTGTAGCCACAAATGAATAATCATTGATGTCAAACCACGTGCCCAGCAACGGCTCTTACTCCATGGAAACCAAGGAAATTTGCAATTTTTCAACAGCTGGAGATGCCTGGCCCAATTGCGCATCTTTTGGCACCTTATTGATGTGGGTCAGTGTTCAATTGTACTTTTTACAGCGGACTGTATCAAGTACCTTGTGTTTTTTTCATATACAAATGGTGTGGTTTTTCTACATGTAGATAAAGACATTGAGTTTGTCTTCGACTTAGAAGTAAGACATTTGCTGGGTGAGTTAAATGGGCTTGGCCCAAAGATTTGACGTCGTCTGGGCTACTGAAGGCCACATAACTTATAATGAAAAGTTGAATATAGTAATGACCAGTCGCGATTGTACATAGTTAATGTAGCCGATTTCAATTAGCAAAAAGACCTGGCAAAAATCCAAAAGTGGAAAAACTGTTCCAATGCTGCTGGTAAGAGGCTAATCCGATGTATTTTGTAACGAGAAATCGAATGGTGCAAACCGCGTTGCTCTCCGACCAATACTTTTGGCTGTAGCCACAAATGAATAATCATTGATGTCAAGATCACGTGCCCAGCAACGGCTCTTACTCCATGGAAACCAAGGAAATTTGCAATTTTTCAACAGCTGGAGATGCCTGGCCCAATTGCGCATCTTTTGGCACCTTATTGATGTGGGTCAGTGTTCAATTGTACTTTTTACAGCGGACTGTATCAAGTACCTTGTGTTTTTTTCATATACAAATGGTGTGGTTTTTCTACATGTAGATAAAGACATTGAGTTTGTCTTCGACTTAGAAGTAAGACATTTGCTGGGTGAGTTAAATGGGCTTGGCCCAAAGATTTGACGTCGTCTGGGCTACTGAAGGCCACATAACTTATAATGAAAAGTTGAATATAGTAATGACCAGTCGCGATTGTACATAGTTAATGTAGCCGATTTCAATTAGCAAAAAGACCTGGCAAAAATCCAAAAGTGGAAAAACTGTTCCAATGCTGCTGGTAAGAGGCTAATCCGATGTATTTTGTAACGAGAAATCGAATGGTGCAAACCGCGTTGCTCTCCGACCAATACTTTTGGCTGTAGCCACAAATGAATAATCATTGATGTCAAGATCACGTGCCCAGCAACGGCTCTTACTCCATGGAAACCAAGGAAATTTGCAATTTTTCAACAGCTGGAGATGCCTGGCCCAATTGCGCATCTTTTGGCACCTTATTGATGTGGGTCAGTGTTCAATTGTACTTTTTACAGCGGACTGTATCAAGTACCTTGTGTTTTTTTCATATACAAATGGTGTGGTTTTTCTACATGTAGATAAAGACATTGAGTTTGTCTTCGACTTAGAAGTAAGACATTTGCTGGGTGAGTTAAATGGGCTTGGCCCAAAGATTTGACGTCGTCTGGGCTACCGAAGGCCACATAACTTATAATGAAAAGTTGAATATAGTAATGACCAGTCGCGATTGTACATAGTTAATGTAGCCGATTTCAATTAGAAAAAAAGACCTGGCAAAAATCCAAAAGTAGAAAAACTGTTCCAATGCTGCTGGTAAGAGGCTAATCCGACGTATTTTTTGACGAGAAATCGAATGGTGCAAACCGCGTTGCTCTCCGACCAATACTTTTGGCTGTAGCCACAAATGAATAATCATTGATGTCAAGATCACGTGCCCAGCAACGGCTCTTACTCCATGGAAACCAAGGAAATTTGCAATTTTTCAACAGCTGGAGATGCCTGGCCCAATTGCGCATCTTTTGGCACCTTATTGATGTGGGTCAGTGTTCAATTGTACTTTTTACAGCGGACTGTATCAAGTACCTTGTGTTTTTTTTATATACAAATGGTGTGGTTTTTCTACATGTAGATAAAGACATTGAGTTTGTCTTCGACTTAGAAGTAAGACATTTGCTGGGTGAGTTAAATGGGCTTGGCCCAAAGATTTGACGTCGTCTGGGCTACCGAAGGGCACATAACTTATAATGAAAAGTTGAATATAGTAATGACCAGTCGCGATTGTACATAGTTAATGTAGCCGATTTCAATTAGAAAAAATACCAGGCAAAAATCCAAAAGTGGAAAAACTGTTCCAATGCTGCTCGTAAGAGGCTAATCCGACGTATTTTTTGACGAGAAATCGAATGGTGCAAACCGCGTTGCTCTCCGACCAATACTTTTGGCTGTAGCCACAAATGAATAATCATTGATGTCAAGATCACGTGCCCAGCAACGGCTCTTACTCCATGGAAACCAAGGAAATTTGCAATTTTTCAACAGCTGGAGATGCCTGGCCCAATTGCGCATCTTTTGGCACCTTATTGATGTGGGTCAGTGTTCAATTGTACTTTTTACAGCGGACTGTATCAAGTACCTTGTGTTTTTTTCATATACAAATGGTGTGGTTTTTCTACATGTAGATAAAGACATTGAGTTTGTCTTCGACTTAGAAGTAAGACATTTGCTGGGTGAGTTAAATGGGCTTGGCCCAAAGATTTGACGTCGTCTGGGCTACCGAAGGCCACATAACTTATAATGAAAAGTTGAATATAGTAATGACCAGTCGCGATTGTACATAGTTAATGTAGCCGATTTCAATTAGAAAAAAAGACCTGACAAAAATCCAAAAGTAGAAAAACTGTTCCAATGCTGCTGGTAAGAGGCTAATCCGACGTATTTTTTGACGAGAAATCGAATGGTGCAAACCGCGTTGCTCTCCGACCAATACTTTTGGCTGTAGCCACAAATGAATAATCATTGATGTCAAGATCACGTGCCCAGCAACGGCTCTTACTCCATGGAAACCAAGGAAATTTGCAATTTTTCAACAGCTGGAGATGCCTGGCCCAATTGCGCATCTTTTGGCACCTTATTGATGTGGGTCAGTGTTCAATTGTACTTTTTACAGCGGACTGTATCAAGTACCTTGTGTTTTTTTTTATATACAAATAGTGTGGTTTTTCTACATGTAGATAAAGACATTGAGTTTGTCTTCGACTTAGAAGTAAGACATTTGCTGGGTGAGTTAAATGGGCTTGGCCCAAAGATTTGACGTCGTCTGGGCTACCGAAGGGCACATAACTTATAATGAAAAGTTGAATATAGTAATGACCAGTCGTGATTGTACATAGTTAATGTAGCCGATTTCAATTAGAAAAAAAGACCTGGCAAAAATCCAAAAGTAGAAAAACTGTTCCAATGCTGCTGGTAAGAGGCTAATCCGACGTATTTTTTGACGAGAAATCGAATGGTGCAAACCGCGTTGCTCTCCGACCAATACTTTTGGCTGTAGCCACAAATGAATAATCATTGATGTCAAGATCACGTGCCCAGCAACGGCTCTTACTCCATGGAAACCAAGGAAATTTGCAATTTTTCAACAGCTGGAGATGCCTGGCCCAATTGCGCATCTTTTGGCACCTTATTGATGTGGGTCAGTGTTCAATTGTACTTTTTACAGCGGACTGTATCAAGTACCTTGTGTTTTTTTTATATACAAATGGTGTGGTTTTTCTACATGTAGATAAAGACATTGAGTTTGTCTTCGACTTAGAAGTAAGACATTTGCTGGGTGAGTTAAATGGGCTTGGCCCAAAGATTTGACGTCGTCTGGGCTACCGAAGGGCACATAACTTATAATGAAAAGTTGAATATAGTAATGACCAGTCGCGATTGTACATAGTTAATGTAGCCGATTTCAATTAGAAAAAATACCAGGCAAAAATCCAAAAGTGGAAAAAATGTTCCAATGCTGCTGGTAAGAGGCTAATCCGACGTATTTTTTGACGAGAAATCGAATGGTGCAAACCGCGTTGCTCTCCGACCAATACTTTTGGCTGTAGCCACAAATGAATAATCATTGATGTCAAGATCACGTGCCCAGCAACGGCTCTTACTCCATGGAAACCAAGGAAATTTGCAATTTTTCAACAGCTGGAGATGCCTGGCCCAATTGCGCATCTTTTGGCACCTTATTGATGTGGGTCAGTGTTCAATTGTACTTTTTACAGCGGACTGTATCAAGTACCTTGTGTTTTTTTCATATACAAATGGTGTGGTTTTTCTACATGTAGATAAAGACATTGAGTTTGTCTTCGACTTAGAAGTAAGACATTTGCTGGGTGAGTTAAATGGGCTTGGCCCAAAGATTTGACGTCGTCTGGGCTACCGAAGGCCACATAACTTATAATGAAAAGTTGAATATAGTAATGACCAGTCGCGATTGTACATAGTTAATGTAGCCGATTTCAATTAGAAAAAAAGACCTGACAAAAATCCAAAAGTAGAAAAACTGTTCCAATGCTGCTGGTAAGAGGCTAATCCGACGTATTTTTTGACGAGAAATCGAATGGTGCAAACCGCGTTGCTCTCCGACCAATACTTTTGGCTGTAGCCACAAATGAATAATCATTGATGTCAAGATCACGTGCCCAGCAACGGCTCTTACTCCATGGAAACCAAGGAAATTTGCAATTTTTCAACAGCTGGAGATGCCTGGCCCAATTGCGCATCTTTTGGCACCTTATTGATGTGGGTCAGTGTTCAATTGTACTTTTTACAGCGGACTGTATCAAGTACCTTGTGTTTTTTTTATATACAAATAGTGTGGTTTTTCTACATGTAGATAAAGACATTGAGTTTGTCTTCGACTTAGAAGTAAGACATTTGCTGGGTGAGTTAAATGGGCTTGGCCCAAAGATTTGACGTCGTCTGGGCTACCGAAGGGCACATAACTTATAATGAAAAGTTGAATATAGTAATGACCAGTCGCGATTGTACATAGTTAATGTAGCCGATTTCAATTAGAAAAAATACCAGGCAAAAATCCAAAAGTGGAAAAACTGTTCCAATGCTGCTGGTAAGAGGCTAATCCGACGTATTTTTTGACGAGAAATCGAATGGTGCAAACCGCGTTGCTCTCCGACCAATACTTTTGGCTGTAGCCTCAAATGAATAATCATTGATGTCAAGATCACGTGCCCAGCAACGGCTCTTACTCCATGGAAACAAAGGAAATTTGCAATTTTTCAACAGCTGGAGATGCCTGGCCCAATTGCGCATCTTTTGGCACCTTATTGATGTGGGTCAGTGTTCAATTGTCCTTTTTACAGCGGACTGTATCAAGTACCTTGTGTTTTTTTTATATACAAATGGTGTGGTTTTTCTACATGTAGATAAAGACTTTGAGTTTGTCTTCGACTTAGAAGTAAGACATTTGCTGGGTGAGTTAAATGGGCTTGGCCCAAAGATTTGACGTCGTCTGGGCTACCGAAGGCCACATAACTTATAATGAAAAGTTGAATATAGTAATGACCAGTCGCGATTGTACATAGTTAATGTAGCCGACTTCAATTAGACAAAATACCAGGCAAAAATCCAAAAGTGGAAAAAATGTTCCAATGCTGCTGGTAAGAGGCTAATCCGACGTATTTTTTGACGAGAAATCGAATGGTGCAAACCACGTTGCTCTCCGACCAATACTTTTGGCTGTAGCCACAAATGAATAATCATTGATGTCAAGTTTACGTGCCCAGCAACGGCTCTTACTCCATGGAAACCAAGGAAATTTGCAATTTTTCAACAGCTGGAGATGCCTGACCCAATTGCGCATATTTTGGCACCTTATTGATGTGGGTCAGTGTTCAATTGTACTTTTTACAGCGGACTGTATCAAGTACCTTGTGTTTTTTTTATATACAAATGGTGTGGTTTTTCTACATGTAGATAAAGGCATTGAGTTTGTCTTCGACTTAGAAGTACGGCATTTGCTGGGTGAGTTAAATGGGCTTGGCCCAAAGATTTGACGTCGTCTGTGCTACCGAAGAGCACATAACTTATAATGAAAAGTTGAATATAGTAATGACCAGTCGCGATTGTACATAGTTAATGTAGCCGAAATCATTTAGCAAAAAGACCAGGCAAAAATCCAAAAGTAGAAAAACTGTTCCAATGCTGCTGGTAAGAGGCTAATCCGACGTATTTTTTGACGAGAAATCGAATGGTGCAAACCGCGTTGCTCTCCGACCAATACTTTTGGCTGTAGCCACAAATGAATAATCATTGATGTCAAGATCACGTGCCCAGCAACGGCTCTTACTCCATGGAAACCAAGGAAATTTGCAATTTTTCAACAGCTGGAGATGCCTGGCCCAATTGCGCATCTTTTGGCACCTTATTGATGTGGGTCAGTGTTCAATTGTACTTTTTACAGCGGACTGTATCAAGTACCTTGTGTTTTTTTTATATACAAATGGTGTGGTTTTTCTACATGTACATAAAGACATTGAGTTTGTCTTCGACTTAGAAGTAAGACATTTGCTGGGTGAGTTAAATGGGCTTGGCCCAAAGATTTGACGTCGTCTGGGCTACCGAAGGGCACATAACTTATAATGAAAAGTTGAATATAGTAATGACCAGTCGCGATTGTACATAGTTAATGTAGCCGATTTCAATTAGAAAAAAAGACCTGGCAAAAATCCAAAAGTGGAAAAACTGTTCCAATGCTGCTGGTAAGAGGCTAATCCGACGTATTTTTTGACGAGAAATCGAATGGTGCAAACCGCGTTGCTCTCCGACCAATACTTTTGGCTGTAGCCACAAATGAATAATCATTGATGTCAAGATCACGTGCCCAGCAACGGCTCTTACTCCATGGAAACCAAGGAAATTTGCAATTTTTCAACAGCTGGAGATGCCTGGCCCAATTGCGCATCTTTTGGCACCTTATTGATGTGGGTCAGTGTTCAATTGTACTTTTTACAGCGGACTGTATCAAGTACCTTGTGTTTTTTTTATATACAAATGGTGTGGTTTTTCTACATGTAGATAAAGACTTTGAGTTTGTCTTCGACTTAGAAGTAAGACATTTGCTGGGTGAGTTAAATGGGCTTGGCCCAAAGATTTGACGTCGTCTGGGCTACCGAAGGCCACATAACTTATAATGAAAAGTTGAATATAGTAATGACCAGTCGCGATTGTACATAGTTAATGTAGCCGATTTCAATTAGACAAAATACCTGGCAAAAATCCAAAAGTAGAAAAAATGTTCCAATGCTGCTGGTAAGAGGCTAATCCGACGTATTTTTTGACGAGAAATCGAATGGTGCAAACCACGTTGCTCTCCGACCAATACTTTTGGCTGTAGCCACAAATGAATAATCATTGATGTCAAGTTTACGTGCCCAGCAACGGCTCTTACTCCATGGAAACCAAGGAAATTTGCAATTTTTCAACAGCTGGAGATGCCTGACCCAATTGCGCATCTTTTGGCACCTTATTGATGTGGGTCAGTGTTCAATTGTACTTTTTACAGCGGACTGTATCAAGTACCTTGTGTTTTTTTTATATACAAATGGTGTGGTTTTTCTACATGTAGATAAAGGCATTGAGTTTGTCTTCGACTTAGAAGTAAGACATTTGCTGGGTGAGTTAAATGGGCTTGGCCCAAAGATTTGACGTCGTCTGGGCTACCGAAGGGCACATAACTTATAATGAAAAGTTGAATATAGTAATGACCAGTCGCGATTGTACATAGTTAATGTAGCCGAAATCAGTTAGCAAAAAGACCAGGCAAAAATCCAAAAGTAGAAAAACTGTTCCAATGCTGCTGGTAAGAGGCTAATCCGACGTATTTTTTGACGAGAAATCGAATGGTGCAAACCGCGTTGCTCTCCGACCAATACTTTTGGCTGTAGCCACAAATGAATAATCATTGATGTCAAGATCACGTGCCCAGCAACGGCTCTTACTCCATGGAAACCAAGGAAATTTGCAATTTTTCAACAGCTGGAGATGCCTGGCCCAATTGCGCATCTTTTGGCACCTTATTGATGTGGGTCAGAGTTCAATTGTACTTTTTACAGCGGACTGTATCAAGTACCTTGTGTTTTTTTTTATATACAAATGGTGTGGTTTTTCTACATGTAGATAAAGACATTGAGTTTGTCCTCGACTTAGAAGTAAGACAACTGCTGGGTGAGTTAAATGGGCTTGGCCCAAAGATTTGACGTCGTCTGGGCTACCGAAGGGCACATAACTTATAATGAAAAGTTGAATATAGTAATGACCAGTCGCGATTGTACATAGTTAATGTAGCCGATTTCAATTAGCAAAAAGACCTGGCAAAAATCCAAAAGTGGAAAAACTGTTCCAATGCTGCTGGTAAGAGGCTAATCCGACGTATTTTGTAACGAGAAATCGAATGGTGCAAACCGCGTTGCTCTCCGACCAATACTTTTGGCTGTAGCCACAAATGAATAATCATTGATGTCAAGGTCACGTGCCCAGCAACGGCTCTTACTCCATGGAAACCAAGGAAATTTGCAATTTTTCAACAGCTGGAGATGCCTGGCCCAATTGCGCATCTTTTGGCACCTTATTGATGTGGGTCAGTGTTCAATTGTACTTTTTACAGCGGACTGTATCAAGTACCTTGTGTTTTTTTTATATACAAATGGTGTGGTTTTTCTACATGTAGATAAAGACATTGAGTTTGTCTTCGACTTAGAAGTAAGACATTTGCTGGGTGAGTTAAATGGGCTTGGCCCAAAGATTTGACGTCGTCTGGGCTACCGAAGGGCACATAACTTATAATGAAAAGTTGAATATAGTAATGACCAGTCGCGATTGTACATAGTTAATGTAGCCGATTTCAATTAGAAAAAATACCAGGCAAAAATCCAAAAGTGGAAAAACTGTTCCAATGCTGCTGGTAAGAGGCTAATCCGACGTATTTTGTAACGAGAAATTGAATGGTGCAAACCGCGTTGCTCTCCGACCAATACTTTTGGCTGTAGCCACAAATGAATAATCATTGATGTCAAGATCACGTGCCCAGCAACGGCTCTTACTCCATGGAAACCAAGGAAATTTGCAATTTTTCAACAGCTGGAGATGCCTGGCCCAATTGCTCATCTTTTGGCACCTTATTGATGTGGGTCAGTGTTCAATTGTACTTTTTACAGCGGACTGTATCAAGTACCTTGTGTTTTTTTTCATATACAAATGGTGTGGTTTTTCTACATGTAGATAAAGACATTGAGTTTGTCTTCGACTTAGAAGTAAGACATTTGCTGGGTGAGTTAAATGGGCTTGGCCCAAAGATTTGACGTCGTCTGGGCTACCGAAGGCCACATAACTTATAATGAAAAGTTGAATATAGTAATGACCAGTCGCGATTGTACATAGTTAATGTAGCCGACTTCAATTAGACAAAATACCAGGCAAAAATCCAAAAGTGGAAAAAATGTTCCAATGCTGCTGGTAAGAGGCTAATCCGACGTATTTTTTGACGAGAAATCGAATGGTGCAAACCACGTTGCTCTCCGACCAATACTTTTGGCTGTAGCCACAAATGAATAATCATTGATGTCAAGTTTACGTGCCCAGCAACGGCTCTTACTCCATGGAAACCAAGGAAATTTGCAATTTTTCAACAGCTGGAGATGCCTGACCCAATTGCGCATATTTTGGCACCTTATTGATGTGGGTCAGTGTTCAATTGTACTTTTTACAGCGGACTGTATCAAGTACCTTGTGTTTTTTTTATATACAAATGGTGTGGTTTTTCTACATGTAGATAAAGGCATTGAGTTTGTCTTCGACTTAGAAGTACGGCATTTGCTGGGTGAGTTAAATGGGCTTGGCCCAAAGATTTGACGTCGTCTGTGCTACCGAAGAGCACATAACTTATAATGAAAAGTTGAATATAGTAATGACCAGTCGCGATTGTACATAGTTAATGTAGCCGAAATCATTTAGCAAAAAGACCAGGCAAAAATCCAAAAGTAGAAAAACTGTTCCAATGCTGCTGGTAAGAGGCTAATCCGACGTATTTTTTGACGAGAAATCGAATGGTGCAAACCGCGTTGCTCTCCGACCAATACTTTTGGCTGTAGCCACAAATGAATAATCATTGATGTCAAGATCACGTGCCCAGCAACGGCTCTTACTCCATGGAAACCAAGGAAATTTGCAATTTTTCAACAGCTGGAGATGCCTGGCCCAATTGCGCATCTTTTGGCACCTTATTGATGTGGGTCAGTGTTCAATTGTACTTTTTACAGCGGACTGTATCAAGTACCTTGTGTTTTTTTTATATACAAATGGTGTGGTTTTTCTACATGTACATAAAGACATTGAGTTTGTCTTCGACTTAGAAGTAAGACATTTGCTGGGTGAGTTAAATGGGCTTGGCCCAAAGATTTGACGTCGTCTGGGCTACCGAAGGGCACATAACTTATAATGAAAAGTTGAATATAGTAATGACCAGTCGCGATTGTACATAGTTAATGTAGCCGATTTCAATTAGAAAAAAAGACCTGGCAAAAATCCAAAAGTGGAAAAACTGTTCCAATGCTGCTGGTAAGAGGCTAATCCGACGTATTTTTTGACGAGAAATCGAATGGTGCAAACCGCGTTGCTCTCCGACCAATACTTTTGGCTGTAGCCACAAATGAATAATCATTGATGTCAAGATCACGTGCCCAGCAACGGCTCTTACTCCATGGAAACCAAGGAAATTTGCAATTTTTCAACAGCTGGAGATGCCTGGCCCAATTGCGCATCTTTTGGCACCTTATTGATGTGGGTCAGTGTTCAATTGTACTTTTTACAGCGGACTGTATCAAGTACCTTGTGTTTTTTTTATATACAAATGGTGTGGTTTTTCTACATGTAGATAAAGACTTTGAGTTTGTCTTCGACTTAGAAGTAAGACATTTGCTGGGTGAGTTAAATGGGCTTGGCCCAAAGATTTGACGTCGTCTGGGCTACCGAAGGCCACATAACTTATAATGAAAAGTTGAATATAGTAATGACCAGTCGCGATTGTACATAGTTAATGTAGCCGATTTCAATTAGACAAAATACCTGGCAAAAATCCAAAAGTAGAAAAAATGTTCCAATGCTGCTGGTAAGAGGCTAATCCGACGTATTTTTTGACGAGAAATCGAATGGTGCAAACCACGTTGCTCTCCGACCAATACTTTTGGCTGTAGCCACAAATGAATAATCATTGATGTCAAGTTTACGTGCCCAGCAACGGCTCTTACTCCATGGAAACCAAGGAAATTTGCAATTTTTCAACAGCTGGAGATGCCTGACCCAATTGCGCATCTTTTGGCACCTTATTGATGTGGGTCAGTGTTCAATTGTACTTTTTACAGCGGACTGTATCAAGTACCTTGTGTTTTTTTCATATACAAATGGTGTGGTTTTTCTACATGTAGATAAAGGCATTGAGTTTGTCTTCGACTTAGAAGTAAGACATTTGCTGGGTGAGTTAAATGGGCTTGGCCCAAAGATTTGACGTCGTCTGGGCTACCGAAGGGCACATAACTTATAATGAAAAGTTGAATATAGTAATGACCAGTCGCGATTGTACATAGTTAATGTAGCCGAAATCAGTTAGCAAAAAGACCAGGCAAAAATCCAAAAGTAGAAAAACTGTTCCAATGCTGCTGGTAAGAGGCTAATCCGACGTATTTTTTGACGAGAAATCGAATGGTGCAAACCGCGTTGCTCTCCGACCAATACTTTTGGCTGTAGCCACAAATGAATAATCATTGATGTCAAGATCACGTGCCCAGCAACGGCTCTTACTCCATGGAAACCAAGGAAATTTGCAATTTTTCAACAGCTGGAGATGCCTGGCCCAATTGCGCATCTTTTGGCACCTTATTGATGTGGGTCAGAGTTCAATTGTACTTTTTACAGCGGACTGTATCAAGTACCTTGTGTTTTTTTTTATATACAAATGGTGTGGTTTTTCTACATGTAGATAAAGACATTGAGTTTGTCCTCGACTTAGAAGTAAGACAACTGCTGGGTGAGTTAAATGGGCTTGGCCCAAAGATTTGACGTCGTCTGGGCTACCGAAGGGCACATAACTTATAATGAAAAGTTGAATATAGTAATGACCAGTCGCGATTGTACATAGTTAATGTAGCCGATTTCAATTAGCAAAAAGACCTGGCAAAAATCCAAAAGTGGAAAAACTGTTCCAATGCTGCTGGTAAGAGGCTAATCCGACGTATTTTGTAACGAGAAATCGAATGGTGCAAACCGCGTTGCTCTCCGACCAATACTTTTGGCTGTAGCCACAAATGAATAATCATTGATGTCAAGGTCACGTGCCCAGCAACGGCTCTTACTCCATGGAAACCAAGGAAATTTGCAATTTTTCAACAGCTGGAGATGCCTGGCCCAATTGCGCATCTTTTGGCACCTTATTGATGTGGGTCAGTGTTCAATTGTACTTTTTACAGCGGACTGTATCAAGTACCTTGTGTTTTTTTTATATACAAATGGTGTGGTTTTTCTACATGTAGATAAAGACATTGAGTTTGTCTTCGACTTAGAAGTAAGACATTTGCTGGGTGAGTTAAATGGGCTTGGCCCAAAGATTTGACGTCGTCTGGGCTACCGAAGGGCACATAACTTATAATGAAAAGTTGAATATAGTAATGACCAGTCGCGATTGTACATAGTTAATGTAGCCGATTTCAATTAGAAAAAATACCAGGCAAAAATCCAAAAGTGGAAAAACTGTTCCAATGCTGCTGGTAAGAGGCTAATCCGACGTATTTTGTAACGAGAAATTGAATGGTGCAAACCGCGTTGCTCTCCGACCAATACTTTTGGCTGTAGCCACAAATGAATAATCATTGATGTCAAGATCACGTGCCCAGCAACGGCTCTTACTCCATGGAAACCAAGGAAATTTGCAATTTTTCAACAGCTGGAGATGCCTGGCCCAATTGCTCATCTTTTGGCACCTTATTGATGTGGGTCAGTGTTCAATTGTACTTTTTACAGCGGACTGTATCAAGTACCTTGTGTTTTTTTCATATACAAATGGTGTGGTTTTTCTACATGTAGATAAAGACATTGAGTTTGTCTTCGACTTAGAAGTAAGACATTTGCTGGGTGAGTTAAATGGGCTTGGCCCAAAGATTTGACGTCGTCTGGGCTACCGAAGGCCACATAACTTATAATGAAAAGTTGAATATAGTAATGACCAGTTTCGCGATTGTACATAATTAATGTAGCCGATTTCAATTAGAAAAAAAGACCTGGCAAAAATCCAAAAGTGGAAAAACTGTTCCAATGCTGCTGGTAAGAGGCTAATCCGACGTATTTTTTGACGAGAAATCGAATGGTGCAAACCGCGTTGCTCTCCGACCAATACTTTTGGCTGTAGCCACAAATGAATAATCATTGATGTCAAGATCACGTGCCCAGCAACGGCTCTTACTCCATGGAAACCAAGGAAATTTGCAATTTTTCAACAGCTGGAGATGCCTGGCCCAATTGCGCATCTTTTTGCACCTTATTGATGTGGGTCAGTGTTCAATTGTACTTTTTACAGCGGACTGTATCAAGTACCTTGTGTTTTTTTTATATACAAATGGTGTGGTTTTTCTACATGTAGATAAAGACATTGAGTTTGTCTTCGACTTAGAAGTAAGACATTTGCTGGGTGAGTTAAATGGGCTTGGCCCAAAGATTTGACGTCGTCTGGGCTACCGAAGGGCACATAACTTATAATGAAAAGTTGAATATAGTAATGACCAGTCGCGATTGTACATAGTTAATGTAGCCGATTTCAATTAGAAAAAATACCAGGCAAAAATCCAAAAGTGGAAAAACTGTTCCAATGCTGCTGGTAAGAGGCCAATCCGACGTATTTTTTGACGAGAAATCGAATGGTGCAAACCGCGTTGCTCTCCGACCAATACTTTTGGCTGTAGCCACAAATGAATAATCATTGATGTCAAGATCACGTGCCCAGCAACGGCTCTTACTCCATGGAAACCAAGGAAATTTGCAATTTTTCAACAGCTGGAGATGCCTGGCCCAATTGCGCATCTTTTGGCACCTTATTGATGTGGGTCAGTGTTCAATTGTACTTTTTACAGCGGACTGTATCAAGTACCTTGTGTTTTTTTTTATATACAAATGGTGTGGTTTTTCTACATGTAGATAAAGACATTGAGTTTGTCTTCGACTTAGAAGTAAGACATTTGCTGGGTGAGTTAAATGGGCTTGGCCCAAAGATTTGACGTCGTCTGGGCTACCGAAGGGCACATAACTTATAATGAAAAGTTGAATATAGTAATGACCAGTCGCGATTGTACATAGTTAATGTAGCCGATTTCAATTAGAAAAAATACCAGGCAAAAATCCAAAAGTGGAAAAAATGTTCCAATGCTGCTGGTAAGAGGCTAATCCGACGTATTTTTTGACGAGAAATCGAATGGTGCAAACCACGTTGCTCTCCGACCAATACTTTTGGCTGTAGCCACAAATGAATAATCATTGATGTCAAGATCACGTGCCCAGCAACGGCTCTTACTCCATGGAAACCAAGGAAATTTGCAATTTTTCAACAGCTGGAGATGCCTGGCCCAATTGCGCATCTTTTGGCACCTTATTGATGTGGGTCAGTGTTCAATTGTACTTTTTACAGCGGACTGTATCAAGTACCTTGTGTTTTTTTTATATACAAATGGTGTGGTTTTTCTACATGTAGATAAAGACATTGAGTTTGTCTTCGACTTAGAAGTAAGACATTTGCTGGGTGAGTTAAATGGGCTTGGCCCAAAGATTTGACGTCGTCTGGGCTACCGAAGGGCACATAACTTATAATGAAAAGTTGAATATAGTAATGACCAGTCGCGATTGTACATAGTTAATGTAGCCGATTTCAATTAGCAAAAAGACCTGGCAAAAATCCAAAAGTGGAAAAACTGTTCCAATGCTGCTGGTAAGAGGCTAATCCGACGTATTTTGTAACGAGAAATCGAATGGTGCAAACCGCGTTGCTCTCCGACCAATACTTTTGGCTGTAGCCACAAATGAATAATCATTGATGTCAAGATCACGTGCCCAGCAACGGCTCTCACTCCATGGAAACCAAGGAAATTTGCAATTTTTCAACAGCTGGAGATGCCTGGCCCAATTGCGCATCTTTTGGCACCTTATTGATGTGGGTCAGTGTTCAATTGTACTTTTTACAGCGGACTGTATCAAGTACCTTGTGTTTTTTTTATATACAAATGGTGTGGTTTTTCTACATGTAGATAAAGACATTGAGTTTGTCTTCGACTTAGAAGTAAGACAACTGCTGGGTGAGTTAAATGGGCTTGGCCCAAAGATTTGACGTCGTCTGGGCTACCGAAGGGCACATAACTTATAATGAAAAGTTGAATATAGTAATGACCAGTCGCGATTGTACATAGTTAATGTAGCCGATTTCAATTAGAAAAAATCCCAGGCAAAAATCCAAAAGTGGAAAAACTGTTCCAATGCTGCTGGTAAGAGGCTAATCCGACGTATTTTGTAACGAGAAATTGAATGGTGCAAACCGCGTTGCTCTCCGACCAATACTTTTGGCTGTAGCCACAAATGAATAATCATTGATGTCAAGATCACGTGCCCAGCAACGGCTCTTACTCCATGGAAACCAAGGAAATTTGCAATTTTTCAACAGCTGGAGATGCCTGGCCCAATTGCGCATCTTTTGGCACCTTATTGATGTGGGTCAGTGTTCAATTGTACTTTTTACAGCGGACTGTATCAAGTACCTTGTGTTTTTTTCATATACAAATGGTGTGGTTTTTCTACATGTAGATAAAGACATTGAGTTTGTCTTCGACTTAGAAGTAAGACATTTGCTGGGTGAGTTAAATGGGCTTGGCCCAAAGATTTGACGTCGTCTGGGCTACCGAAGGCCACATAACTTATAATGAAAAGTTGAATATAGTAATGACCAGTTTCGCGATTGTACATAATTAATGTAGCCGATTTCAATTAGAAAAAAAGACCTGGCAAAAATCCAAAAGTGGAAAAAACTGTTCCAATGCTGCTGGTAAGAGGCTAATCCGACGTATTTTTTGACGAGAAATCGAATGGTGCAAACCGCGTTGCTCTCCGACCAATACTTTTGGCTGTAGCCACAAATGAATAATCATTGATGTCAAGATCACGTGCCCAGCAACGGCTCTTACTCCATGGAAACCAAGGAAATTTGCAATTTTTCAACAGCTGGAGATGCCTGGCCCAATTGCGCATCTTTTGGCACCTTATTGATGTGGGTCAGTGTTCAATTGTACTTTTTACAGCGGACTGTATCAAGTACCTTGTGTTTTTTTTTATATACAAATGGTGTGGTTTTTCTACATGTAGATAAAGACATTGAGTTTGTCTTCGACTTAGAAGTAAGACATTTGCTGGGTGAGTTAAATGGGCTTGGCCCAAAGATTTGACGTCGTCTGGGCTACCGAAGGGCACATAACTTATAATGAAAAGTTGAATATAGTAATGACCAGTCGCGATTGTACATAGTTAATGTAGCCGATTTCAATTAGAAAAAATACCAGGCAAAAATCCAAAAGTGGAAAACTGTTCCAATGCTGCTGGTAAGAGGCTAATCCGACGTATTTTTTGACGAGAAATCGAATGGTGCAAACCGCGTTGCTCTCCGACCAATACTTTTGGCTGTAGCCACAAATGAATAATCATTGATGTCAAGATCACGTGCCCAGCAACGGCTCTTACTCCATGGAAACCAAGGAAATTTGCAATTTTTCAACAGCTGGAGATGCCTGGCCCAATTGCGCATCTTTTGGCACCTTATTGATGTGGGTCAGTGTTCAATTGTACTTTTTACAGCGGACTGTATCAAGTACCTTGTGTTTTTTTTTATATACAAATGGTGTGGTTTTTCTACATGTAGATAAAGACATTGAGTTTGTCTTCGACTTAGAAGTAAGACATTTGCTGGGTGAGTTAAATGGGCTTGGCCCAAAGATTTGACGTCGTCTGGGCTACCGAAGGGGCACATAACTTATAATGAAAAGTTGAATATAGTAATGACCCAGTCGCGATTGTACATAGTTAATGTAGCCGATTTCAATTAGAAAAAATACCAGGCAAAAATCCAAAAGTGGAAAAAATGTTCCAATGCTGCTGGTAAGAGGCTAATCCGACGTATTTTTTGACGAGAAATCGAATGGTGCAAACCGCGTTGCTCTCCGACCAATACTTTTGGCTGTAGCCACAAATGAATAATCATTGATGTCAAGATCACGTGCCCAGCAACGGCTCTTACTCCATGGAAACCAAGGAAATTTGCAATTTTTCAACAGCTGGAGATGCCTGGCCCAATTGCGCATCTTTTGGCACCTTATTGATGTGGGTCAGTGTTCAATTGTACTTTTTACAGCGGACTGTATCAAGTACCTTGTGTTTTTTTTATATACAAATGGTGTGGTTTTTCTACATGTAGATAAAGACATTGAGTTTGTCTTCGACTTAGAAGTAAGACATTTGCTGGGTGAGTTAAATGGGCTTGGCCCAAAGATTTGACGTCGTCTGGGCTACCGAAGGGCACATAACTTATAATGAAAAGTTGAATATAGTAATGACCAGTCGCGATTGTACATAGTTAATGTAGCCGATTTCAATTAGAAAAAATACCAGGCAAAAATCCAAAAGTGGAAAAACTGTTCCAATTCTGCTGGTAAGAGGCTATTCCGACGTATTCTTTGACGAGAAATCGAATGGTGCAAACCACGTTGCTCTCCGACCAATACTTTTGGCTGTAGCCACAAATGAATAATCATTGATGTCAAGATCACGTGCCCAGCAACGGCTCTTACTCCATGGAAACCAATGAAATTTGCAATTTTTCAACAGCTGAGATGCCTGGCCCAATTGCGCATCTTTTTGCACCTTATTGATGTGGGTCAGTGTTCAATTGTACTTTTTACAGCGGACTGTATCAAGTACCTTGTGTTTTTTTTATATACAAATGGTGTGGTTTTTCTACATGTAGATAAAGACATTGAGTTTGTCTTCGACTTAGAAGTAAGACATTTGCTGGGTGAGTTAAATGGGCTTGGCCCAAAGATTTGACGTCGTCTGGGCTACCGAAGGCCACATAACTTATAATGAAAAGTTGAATATAGTAATGACCAGTCGCGATTGTACATAGTTAATGTAGCCGATTTCAATTAGAAAAAAAGACCTGGCAAAAATCCAAAGTGGAAAAACTGTTCCAATGCTGCTGGTAAGAGGCTAATCCGACGTATTTTTTGACGAGAAATCGAATGGTGCAAACCGCGTTGCTCTCCGACCAATACTTTTGGCTGTAGCCACAAATGAATAATCATTGATATCAAGATCACGTGCCCAGCAACGGCTCTTACTCCATGGAAACCAAGGAAATTTGCAATTTTTCAACAGCTGGAGATGCCTGGCCCAATTGCGCATCTTTTGGCACCTTATTGATGTGGGTCAGTGTTCAATTGTACTTTTTACAGCGGACTGTATCAAGTACCTTGTGTTTTTTTTATATACAAATGGTGTGGTTTTTCTACATGTAGATAAAGACATTGAGTTTGTCTTCGACTTAGAAGTAAGACATTTGCTGGGTGAGTTAAATGGGCTTGGCCCAAAGATTTGACGTCGTCTGGGCTACCGAAGGGCACATAACTTATAATGAAAAGTTGAATATAGTAATGACCAGTCGCGATTGTACATAGTTAATGTAGCCGATTTCAATTAGAAAAAATACCAGGCAAAAATCCAAAAGTGGAAAAACTGTTCCAAATGCTGCTGGTAAGAGGCCTAATCCGACGTATTTTTGACGAGAAATCGAATGGTGCCAAACCGCGTTGCTCTCCGGACCAATACTTTGGCTGTAGCCACAAATGAATAATCATTGATGTCAAGTTTACGTGCCCAGCAACGGCTCTTACTCCATGGAAACCAAGGAAATTTGCAATTTTTCAACAGCTGGAGATGCCTGACCCCAATTGCGCATCTTTTGGCACCTTATTGATGTGGGTCAGTGTTCAATTGTACTTTTTACAGCGGACTGTATCAAGTACCTTGTGTTTTTTTTATATACAAATGGTGTGGTTTTTCTACATGTAGATAAAGGCATTGAGTTTGTCTTCGACTTAGAAGTAAGACATTTGCTGGGTGAGTTAAATGGGCTTGGCCCAAAGATTTGACGTCGTCTGGGCTACCGAAGGGCACATAACTTATAATGAAAAGTTGAATATAGTAATGACCAGTCGCGATTGTACATAGTTAATGTAGCCGAAATCAGTTAGCAAAAAGACCAGGCAAAAATCCAAAAGTGGAAAAACTGTTCCATGCTGCTGGTAAGAGGCTAATCCGACGTATTTTTTAACGAGAAATCGAATGGTGCAAACCGCGTTGCTCTCCGACCAATACTTTTGGCTGTAGCCACAAATGAATAATCATTGATGTCAAGATCACGTGCCCAGCAACGGCTCTTACTCCATGGAAACCAAGGAAATTTGCAATTTTTCAACAGCTGGGGATGCCTGGCCCAATTGCGCATCTTTTGGCACCTTATTGATGTGGGTCAGTGTTCAATTGTACTTTTTACAGCGGACTGTATCAAGTACCTTGTGTTTTTTTTATATACAAATGGTGTGGTTTTTCTACATGTAGATAAAGACTTTGAGTTTGTCTTCGACTTAGAAGTAAGACATTTGCTGGGTGAGTTAAATGGGCTTGGCCCAAAGATTTGACGTCGTCTGGGCTACCGAAGGGCACATAACTTATAATGAAAAGTTGAATATAGTAATGACCAGTCGCGATTGTACATAGTTAATGTAGCCGATTTCAATTAGACAAAATACCAGGCAAAAATCCAAAAGTGGAAAAAATGTTCCAATGCTGCTGGTAAGAGGCTAACCATCCGACGTATTTTTTGACGAGAAATCGAATGGTGCAAACCGCGTTGCTCTCCGACCAATACTTTTGGCTGTAGCCACAAATTGAATAATCATTGATGTCAAGATCACGTGCCCAGCAACGCTCTTACTCCATGGAAACCAAGGAAATTTGCAATTTTTCAACAGCTGGAGATGCTGGCCCAATTGCGCATCTTTTGGCACCTTATTGATGTGGGTCAGTGTTCAATTGTACTTTTTACAGCGGACTGTATCAAGTACCTTGTGTTTTTTTATATACAAATGGTGTGGTTTTTCTACATGTAGATAAAGACATTGAGTTTGTCTTCGACTTAGAAGTAAGACAACTGCTGGGTGAGTTAAATGGGGCTTGGCCCAAAGATTTGACGTCGTCTGGGCTACCGAAGGGCACATAACTTATAATGAAAAGTTGAATATAGTAATGACCAGTCGCGATTGTACATAGTTAATGTAGCCGATTTCAATTAGCAAAAAGACCTGGCAAAAATCCAAAGTGGAAAAACTGTTCCAATGCTGCTGGTAAGAGGCTAATCCGACGTATTTTGTAACGAGAAATTGAATGGTGCAAACCGCGTTGCTCTCCGACCAATACTTTTGGCTGTAGCCACAAATGAATAATCATTGATGTCAAGATCACGTGCCCAGCAACGGCTCTTACTCCATGGAAACCAAGGAAATTTGCCAATTTTCAACAGCTGGAGATGCCTGGCCCAATTGCGCATCTTTTGGCACCTTATTGATGTGGGTCAGTGTTTCAATTGTACTTTTACAGCGGACTGTATCAAGTACCTTGTGTTTTTTTCATATACAAATGGTGTGGGTTTTTCTACATGTAGATAAAGACATTGAGTTTGTCTTCGACTTAGAAGTAAGACATTTGCTGGGTGAGTTAAATGGCTTGGCCCAAAGATTTGACGTCGTCTGGGCTACCGAAGGCCACATAACTTATAATGAAAAGTTGAATATAGTAATGACCAGTCGCGATTGTACATAGTTAATGTAGCCGATTTCAATTAGAAAAAATACCAGGCAAAAATCCAAAAGTGGAAAAAACTGTTCCAATGCTGCTGGTAAGAGGCTAATCCGACGTATTTTTTGACGAGAAATCGAATGGTGCAAACCGCGTTTGCTCTCCGACCAATACCTTTTGGCTGTAGCCACAAATGAATAATCATTGATGTCAAGATCACGTGCCCAGCAACGGCTCTTACTCCATGGAAACCAAGGAAATTTGCAATTTTTCAACAGCTGGAGATGCCTGGCTCAATTGCGCATCTTTTGGCACCTTATTGATGTGGGTCAGTGTTCAATTGTACTTTTTACAGCGGACCTGTATCATGTACCTTGTGTTTTTTTTTATATACAAATGGTGTGGTTTTTCTACATGTAGATAAAGACATTGAGTTTGTCTTCGACTTAGAAGTAAGACATTTGCTGGGTGAGTTAAATGGGCTTGGCCCAAAGATTTGACGTCGTCTGGGCTACCGAAGGGCACATAACTTATAATGAAAAGTTGAATATAGTAATGGACCAGTCGCGATTGTACATAGTTAATGTAGCCGATTTCAATTAAAAAAAATACCAGGCAAAAATCCAAAGTGGAAAAACTGTTCCAATTCTGCTGGTAAGAGGCTATTCCGACGTATTTTTTGACGAGAAATCGAATGGTGCAAACCACGTTGCTCTCCGGACCAATACTTTTGGCTGTAGCCACAAATGAATAATCATTGATGTCAAGATCACGTGCCCAGCAACGGCTCTTACTCCATGGAAACCAAGGAAATTTGCAATTTTTCAACAGCTGGAGATGCCTGGCCCAATTGCGCATCTTTTGGCACCTTATTGATGTGGGTCAGTGTTCAATTGTACTTTTTACAGCGGACTGTATCAAGTACCTTGTGTTTTTTTTATATACAAATGGTGTGGTTTTTCTACATGT
>NW_027018068.1:0-95677 GCF_032854445.1 Liolophura sinensis | reverse complement strand
GCTGTAGTGACAATTGAATGATCATTTATGTCATAATCACGTGCCCAGCAACGGCTCTTACTCCATGGAAACCAGGGAAATTTGCATTTTTCAACAGCTGCCGATGCCTGGCTCAATTCCGCATCTTTTGGCACCTTACTGAAGTGGGTCAGTGTTCAGTTGTACTTTTTACAGCAGACTGTATCAAGAACCTTGTGTTTCTCACGTACAAATGGTGTGGTTTTTCTACACGTAGATAAAGACATTGAGATTGTCTTGCACTTAGAAGTAAGACAATTGCTGGGTGAGTTAAATGGGCTTAGCCAAAGATTTCAGGTCTTCTGGGCTACCGAAGGGCACATAACTTATAGTCAAAAGTTGAATATAGTAATGACCAAGTCGCGATTGTACAGAGTACAGTGTAGCCGATTTCAATTAACAAAAAGACCAGGCAAAAATGCAAAAGTGCGAAAACTGTTCCAGTGCTGCTGGTAAGAGGCTAATCCGACGTATTTTGTGACGAGAAATCGAATGGTGCAAACCGCGTTGCTCTCCGACCAATACTTTTGGCTGTAGTGACAATTGAATGATCATTTATATCATAATCACGTGCCCAGCAACGCTCTTACTCCATGGAAACCAGGGAAATTTGCAATTTTTCAACAGCTGCCGATGCCTGGCTCAATTCCGCATCTTTTGGCACCTTACTGAAGTGGGTCAGTGTTCAGTTGTACTTTTTACAGCAGACTGTATCAAGTGCCTTGTGTTTCTCACGTACAAATGGTGTGGTTTTTCTACACGTAGATAAAGACATTGAGATT
This sequence comes from Liolophura sinensis, assembly GCF_032854445.1. Taxonomy (NCBI): domain Eukaryota; kingdom Metazoa; phylum Mollusca; class Polyplacophora; order Chitonida; family Chitonidae; genus Liolophura; species Liolophura sinensis. The sequence goes on along the minus strand of NW_027018068.1, from coordinate 94,877 downwards.
GTCTTGCACTTAGAAGTTAAGGCAATTGCTGGGTGAGTTAAATGGGCTGAGCCCAAAGATTTCAGGTCTTCTGGCTACCGAAGGCACATAACTATAGTCAAAAGTTGAATATAGTAATGACCAGTCGCGATTGTACAGAGTACAGTGTAGCCGATTTCAATTAACAAAAAGACCCAGGCAAAAATGCAAAATTGGAAAAATTGTTCCAGTGCTGCTGGTAAGAGGCTAATCCGACGTATTTTGTGACGAGAAATCGAATGGTGCAAACCGCGTTGCTCTCCGACCAATACTTTTGCCTGTAGCGACAATTGAATGATCATTTATGTCATAATCACGTGCACAGCAACGGCTCTTACTCCATGGAAACCAGGGAAATTGGCAATTTTCAACAGCTTGCCGATACCTGGCCCAATTCCGCATCTTTTGGCACCTTATAATGTGGGTCAGTGTTTAGTTGTACATTTTACAGCAGACTGTATCAAGTACCTCGTGTTTTTTATGTACAAATGGTGTGGTTTTTCTACACGTAGATAAAGACATTGAGATTGTCTTGCACTTAGAAGTAAGACAATTGCTGGTGTGAGTTAAATGGGCTTAGCCCAAAGATTTCAGGTCTTCTGGCTACCGAAGGGCACATAACTTATAGTCAAAAGTTGAATATAGTAATGACCAGTCGCGATTGTACAGAGTACAGTGTAGGCCGATTTCAATTAACAAAAAGACCAGGCAAAAATGCAAAAAGTGGAAAAACTGTTCCAGTGCTGCTGGTAAGAGGCTAATCGACGTATTTTGTAACGAGAAATCGAATGGTGCAAACCGCGTTGCTCTCCGACCAATACTTTTGGCTGTAGTGACAATTGAATGATCATTTATGTCATAATCACGTGCCCAGCAACGGCTCTTACTCCATGGAAACCAGGGAAATTTGCAATTTTTCAACAGCTGGCCGATGCCTGGCTCAATTCCGCATCTTTTTGGCACCTTACTGAAGTGGGTCAGTGTTTAGTTGTACTTTTTACAGCAGACTGTATCAAGTACCTTGTGTTTTTTATGTACAAATGGTGTGGTTTTTCTACACGTAGATAAAGACATTGAGATTGTCTTGCACTTAGAAGTAAGACAATTGCTGGGTGAGTTAAATGGGCTTAGCCCAAAGATTTCAGGTCTTCTGGGCTACGAAGGGCACATAACTTATAGTCAAAAGTTGAATATAGTAATGAACAGTCGCGATTGTACAGAGTACAGTGTAGCCGATTTCAATTAACAAAAAGACCAGGCAAAATGCAAAGTGGAAAAAACTGTTCCAGTGCTGCTGGTAAGAGGCTAATCCGACGTATTTTGTGACGAGAAAATCGAATGGTGCAATCCGCGTTGCCTCCCGGCCATACGTTTGGCTGTAGTGGACAATTGAATGATCATTTATGTCATAATCACGTGCCCGGCAACGGCTCTTACTCCATGGAAACCAGGGAAATTTGCAATTTTTCAACAGCTGCCGATGCCTGGCTCAATTCCGCATCTTTTGGCACCTTATTCATGTGGGTCTGTGGTCAGTTGTACTTTTTACAGCAGACTGTATCAAGTACCTTGTGTTTTTCACGTACAAATGGTGTGGTTTTTCTACACGTAGATAAAGACATTGAGATTGTCTTGGACCTGAGAAGTAAGACAATTGCTGGTGAGTTAAATGGGCTTGGCCCAAAGATTTCAGGTCTCTCTGGGCTACCGAAGGGCACATAACTTATAGTCAAAAGTTGAATATAGTAATGACCAGTCGCGATTGTACAGAGTACAGTGTCGCCGATTTCAATTAACAAAAAGACCAGGCAAAAATGCAAAAAGTGCAAAAACTGTTCCAGTGCTGCTGGTAAGAGGGCTAATCCGACGTATTTGTGACGACAAATCGAATGGTGCAAACCGCGTGCTCTCCGACCAATACTTTTGGCTGTAGTGACAATTGAATGATCATTTATGTCATAATCACGTGCCCAGCAACGGCTCTTACTCCATGGAAACCAGGGAAATTTGCAATTTTTCAACAGCTGCCGATGCCTGGCTCAATTCCGCATCTTTTGGCACCTTACTGAAGTGGGTCAGTGTCAGTTGTACTTTTTACAGCAGACTGTATCAAGAACCTTGTGTTTCTCACGTACAAATGGTGTGGTTTTTCTACACGTAGATAAAGACATTGAGATTGTCTTGCACTTAGAAGTAAGGCAATTGCTGGGTGAGTTAAATGGCTTAGCCCAAAGATTTGACGTCTTCTGGGCTACCGAAGGGGCACATAACTTATAGTCAAAAGTTGAATATAGTAATGACCAGTCGCGATTGTAACAGAGTACAGTGTAGCCGATTTCAATTAACAAAAAGACCAGGCAAAAATGCAAAAGATCGAAAACTGTTCCAGTGCTGCTGGTAAGAGGCTAATCCGACGTATTTTGTGACGAGAAATCGAATGGTGCAAACCGCGTTGCTCTCCGACCAATACTTTTGGCTGTAGTGACAACTGAATGATCATTTATGTCATAATCACGTGCCCAGCAACGGCTCTTACTCCATGGAAACCAGGGAAATTTGCAATTTTTCAACAGCTGCCGATGCCTGGCTCAATCCGCATCTTTTGGCACCTACTGAAGTTGGTCAGTGTTCAGTTGTACTTTTTACAGCAGACTGTATCAAGTACCTTGTGTTTCTCACGTACAAATGGTGTGGTTTTTCTACACGTAGATAAAGGACATTGAGATTGTCTTGCACTTAGAAGTAAGGCAATTGCTGGGTGAGTTAAATGGGCTTAGCCCAAAGATTTCAGGTCTTCTGGGCTACCGAAGGGCACATAACTTATAGTCAAAAGTTGAATATAGTAATGACCAGTCGCGATTGTACAGAGTACGATGTGTAGCCGATTTCAATTAACAAAAAGACCAGGCAAAAATGCAAAATTGGAAAAAATTGTTCCAGTGCAGCTGGTAAGAGGCTAATCCGACGTATTTTTGTGACGAGAAATCGAATGGTGCAAACCGCGTTGCTCTCCGACCAATACTTTTGCTGTAGCGACAATTGAATGATCATTTATGTCATAATCACGTGCACAGCAATGGCTCTTACTCCATGAAACCAGGGAAATTGGCAATTTTTCCAAACAGCTGCCAATACCTGGCCAATTCCGCATCTTTTGGCACCTTATAAATGTGGGTCTGTGTTTAGTTGTACATTTTACAAGCAGACTGTATCAAGTACCTCGTGTTTTTTTATGTACAAATGTGTGGTTTTTCTACACGTAGATAAAGACATTGAGATTGTCTTGCACTTAGAAGTATGACAATTGCTGGGTGAGTTAAATGGGCTTAGCCCAAAGATTTCAGGTCTTCTGGGGCTACCGAAGGGCACATAACTTATAGTCAAAAGTTGAATATAGTAATGACCAGTCGCGATTGTACAGAGTACAGTGTAGCCGATTTCAATTAACAAAAAGACCAGGCAAAAATGCAAAAGTGCGAAAACTGTTCCAGTGCTGCTGGTAAGAGGCTAATCCGACGTATTTTGTGACGACAAATCGAATGGTGCAAACAGCGTTGCTCTCCGACCAATACTTTTGGCTGTAGTGACAATTGAATGATCATTTATGTCATAATCACGTGCCCAGCAACGGCTCTTACTCCATGGAAACCAGGGAAATTTTGCAATTTTTCAACAGCTGCCGATGCCTGGCTCAATTCCCGCATCTTTTGGCACCTTACTGAAGTGGGTCAGTGTTCAGTTGTACTTTTTACAGCAGACTGTATCAAGAACTTGTGTTTCTCCACGTACAAATGGTGTGGTTTTTCTACACGTAGATAAAGACATTGAGATTGTCTTGCACTTAGAAGTAAGGCAATTGCTGGGTGAGTTAAATGGGCTTAGCCCAAAGAATTGACGTCTTCTGGGCTACCGAAGGGCACTTAACTTATAGTCAAAAGTTGAATATAGTAATGACCAGTCGCGATTGTACAGAGTACAGTGTAGCCGATTCAATTAACAAAAAGACCAGCAAAAATGCAAAATTGGAAAAAATTGTTCCAGTGCTGCTGGTAAGAGGCTAATCCGACCGTATTTTGTGACGAGAAATCGAATGGTGCAATCCGCGTTGCTCTCCGGCCAATACGTTTGGCTGTAGCGACAATTGAATGATCATTTATGTCATAATCACGTGCCCGGCCAACGGCTCTTACTCCATGGAAACCAGGGAAATTTGCAATTTTTCAACAGCTGCCGATGCCTGGCTCAATTCCGCATCTTTTGGCACCTTATTCATGTGGGTCTGTGGTCAGTTGTACTTTTTACAGCAGACTGTATCAAGTACCTTGTGTTTTTCACGTACAAATGGTGTGGTTTTTCTACACGTAGATAAAGACATTGAGATTGTCTTGGACTTAGAATTAAGACAATTGCTGGGTGAGTTAAATGGGTTTGGCCCAAAGATTTCAGGTCTTCTGGGCTACCGAAGGCACATAACTTATAGTCAAAAGTTGAATATAGTAATGACCAGTCGCGATTGTACAGAGTACAGTGTAGCCGATTTCAATTAACAAAAAGACCAGCAAAAATGCAAAAGTGCGAAAACTGTTCCAGTGCTGCTGGTAAGAGGCTAATCCGACGTATTTTGTGACGACAAATCGAATGGTGCAAACCGCGTTGCTCTCCGACCAATACTTTTGGCTGTAGTGACAATTGAATGATCATTTATGTCATATCACGTGCCCAGCAACGGCTCTTACTCCATGGAAACCAGGGAAATTTGCAATTTTTCAACAGCTGCCGATGCCTGGCTCAATTCCGCATCTTTTGGCACCTTACTGAAGTGGGTCAGTGTTCAGTTGTACTTTTTACAGCAGACTGTATCAAGAACCTTGTGTTTCTCACGTACAAATGGTGTGGTTTTTCTACACGTAGATAAAGACATTGAGATTGTCTTGCACTTAGAAGTAAGACAATTGCTGGGTGAGTTAAATGGGCTTAGCCCAAAGATTTCAGGTCTTCTGGGCTACCGAAGGGCACATAACTTATAGTCCAAAAGTTGAATATAGTAATGACCAGTCGCGATTGTACAGAGTACAGTGTAGCCGATTTCAATTAACAAAAAGACCAGGCAAAAATGCAAAAAGTGCGAAAACTGTTCCAGTTGGCTGCTGGTAAGAGGCTATCCGACGTATTTTGTGACGAGAAATCGAATGGTGCAAACCGCGTTGCTCTCCGACCAATACTTTTGGCTGTAGTGACAATTGAATGATCATTTATGTCATAATCACGTGCCCAGCAACGGCTCTTACTCCATGGAAACCAGGGAAATTTGCAATTTTTCAACAGCTGCCGATGCCTGGCTCAATTCCGCATCTTTTGGCACCTACTGAAGTGGGTCAGTGTTCAGTTGTACTTTTTACAGCAGACTGTATCAAGTACCTTGTGTTTCTCACGTACAAATGGTGTGGTTTTTCTACACGTAGATAAAGACATTGAGATTGTCTTGCACTTAGAAGTAAGGCAATTGCTGGTGAGTTAAATGGGCTGAGCCCAAAGATTTCAGGTCTTCTGGGCTACCGAAGGGCACATAACTTTATAGTCAAAAGTTGAATATAGTAATGACCAGTCGCGATTGTACAGAGTACAGTGTAGCCGATTTCAATTAACAAAAAGACCAGGCAAAAATGCAAAATTGGAAAAATTGTTCCAGTGCTGCTGGTAAGAGGCTAATCCGACGTATTTTGTGACGAGAAATCGAATGGTGCAAACCGCGTTGCTCTCCGACCAATACTTTTGCCTGTAGCGACAATTGATGATCATTTATGTCATAATCACGTGCACAGCAACGGCTCTTACTCCATGGAAACCAGGGAAATTGGCAATTTTCAACAGCTGCCGATACCTGGCCCAATTCCGCATCTTTTGGCACCTTATAAATGTGGGTCAGTGTTTAGTTGTACATTTTACAGCAGACTGTATCAAGTACCTCGTGTTTTTTATGTACAAATGGTGTGGTTTTTCTACACGTAGATAAAGACATTGAGATTGTCTTGCACTTAGAAGTAAGACAATTGCTGGGTGAGTTAAATGGGCTTAGCCCAAAGATTTCAGGTCTTCTGGGCTACCGAAGGGCAAATAACTTATAGTCAAAAGTTGAATATAGTAATGACCAGTCGCGATTGTACAGAGTACAGTGTAGCCGATTTCAATTAACAAAAAGACCAGGCAAAAATGCAAAAGTGGAAAAACTGTTCCAGTGCTGCTGGTAAGAGGCTAATCCGACGTATTTTGTAACGAGAAATCGAATGGTGCAAACCGCGTTGCTCTCCGACCAATACTTTTGGCTGTAGTGACAATTGAATGATCATTTATGTCATAATCACGTGCCCAGCAACGGCTCTTACTCCATGGAAACCAGGGAAATTTGCAATTTTTCAACAGCTGCCGATGCCTGGCTCAATTCCGCATCTTTTGGCACCTTACTGAAGTGGGTCAGTGTTTAGTTGTACTTTTTAACAGCAGACTGTATCAAGTACCTTGTGTTTTTTATGTACAAATGGTGTGGTTTTTCTACACGTAGATAAAGACATTGAGATTGTCTTGCACTTAGAAGTAAGACAATTGCTGGGTGAGTTAAATGGGCTTAGCCCAAAGATTTCAGGTCTTCTGGGCTACCGAAGGGCACATAACTTATAGTCAAAAGTTGAATATAGTAATGAACAGTCGCGATTGTACAGAGTACAGTGTAGCCGATTTCAATTAACAAAAAGACCAGGCAAAAATGCAAAAGTGGAAAAACTGTTCCAGTGCTGCTGGTAAGAGGCTAATCCGACGTATTTTGTGACGAGAAATCGAATGGTGCAATCCGCGTTGCTCTCCGGCCAATACGTTTGGCTGTAGTGACAATTGAATGATCATTTATGTCATAATCACGTGCCCGGCAACGGCTCTTACTCCATGGAAACCAGGGAAATTTGCAATTTTTCAACAGCTGCCGATGCCTGGCTCAATTCCGCATCTTTTGGCACCTTATTCATGTGGGTCTGTGGTCAGTTGTACTTTTTACAGCAGACTGTATCAAGTACCTTGTGTTTTTCACGTACAAATGGTGTGGTTTTTTCTACACGTAGATAAAGACATTGAGATTGTCTTGGACTTAGAATTAAGACAATTTCTGGGTGAGTTAAATGGGCTTGGCCCAAAGATTTCAGGTCTTCTGGGCTACCGAAGGGCACATAACTTATAGTCAAAAGTTGAATATAGTAATGACCAGTCGCGATTGTACAGAGTACAGTGTAGCCGATTTCAATTAACAAAAAGACCAGGCAAAAATGCAAAAGTGCGAAAACTGTTCCAGTGCTGCTGGTAAGAGGCTAATCCGACGTATTTTGTGACGACAAATCGAATGGTGCAAACCGCGTTGCTCTCCGACCAATACTTTTGGCTGTAGTGACAATTGAATGATCATTTATGTCATAATCACGTGCCCAGCAACGGCTCTTACTCCATGGAAACCAGGGAAATTTGCAATTTTTCAACAGCTGCCGATGCCTGGCTCAATTCCGCATCTTTTGGCACCTTACTGAAGTGGGTCAGTGTTCAGTTGTACTTTTTACAGCAGACTGTATCAAGAACCTTGTGTTTCTCACGTACAAATGGTGTGGTTTTTCTACACGTAGATAAAGACATTGAGATTGTCTTGCACTTAGAAGTAAGGCAATTGCTGGGTGAGTTAAATGGGCTTAGCCCAAAGATTTGACGTCTTCTGGGCTACCGAAGGGCACATAACTTATAGTCAAAAGTTGAATATAGTAATGACCAGTCGCGATTGTACAGAGTACAGTGTAGCCGATTTCAATTAACAAAAAGACCAGGCAAAAATGCAAAATTGGAAAAATTGTTCCAGTGCTGCTGGTAAGAGGCTAATCCGACGTATTTTGTGACGAGAAATCGAATGGTGCAATCCGCGTTGCTCTCCGGCCAATACGTTTGGCTGTAGCGACAATTGAATGATCATTTATGTCATAATCACGTGCCCCGGCAACGGCTCTTACTCCATGGAAACCAGGGAAATTTGCAATTTTTCAACAGCTGCCGATGCCTGGCTCAATTCCGCATCTTTTGGCACCTTATTCATGTGGGTCTGTGGTCAGTTGTACTTTTTACAGCAGACTGTATCAAGTACCTTGTGTTTTTCACGTACAAATGGTGTGGTTTTTCTACACGTAGATAAAGACATTGAGATTGTCTTGGACTTAGAATTAAGACAATTGCTGGGTGAGTTAAATGGGCTTGGCCCAAAGATTTCAGGTCTTCTGGGCTACCGAAGGGCACATAACTTATAGTCAAAAGTTGAATATAGTAATGACCAGTCGCGATTGTACAGAGTACAGTGTAGCCGATTTCAATTAACAAAAAGACCAGGCAAAAATGCAAAAGTGCGAAAACTGTTCCAGTGCTGCTGGTAAGAGGCTAATCCGACGTATTTTGTGACGACAAATCGAATGGTGCAAACCGCGTTGCTCTCCGACCAATACTTTTGGCTGTAGTGACAATTGAATGATCATTTATGTCATAATCACGTGCCCAGCAACGGCTCTTACTCCATGGAAACCAGGGAAATTTGCAATTTTTTCAACAGCTGCCGATGCCTGGCTCAATTCCGCATCTTTTGGCACCTGACTGAAGTGGGTCAGTGTTCAGTTGTACTTTTTACAGCAGACTGTATCAAGAACCTTGTGTTTCTCACGTACAAATGGTGTGGTTTTTCTACACGTAGATAAAGACATTGAGATTGTCTTGCACTTAGAAGTAAGACAATTGCTGGGTGAGTTAAATGGGCTTAGCCCAAAGATTTCAGGTCTTCTGGGCTACCGAAGGGCACATAACTTATAGTCAAAAGTTGAATATAGTAATGACCAGTCGCGATTGTACAGAGTACAGTGTAGCCGATTTCAATTAACAAAAAGACCAGGCAAAAATGCAAAAGTGCGAAAACTGTTCCAGTGCTGCTGGTAAGAGGCTAATCCGACGTATTTTGTGACGAGAAATCGAATGGTGCAAACCGCGTTGCTCTCCGACCAATACTTTTGGCTGTAGTGACAATTGAATGATCATTTATGTCATAATCACGTGCCCAGCAACGGCTCTTACTCCATGGAAACCAGGGAAATTTGCAATTTTTCAACAGCTGCCGATGCCTGGCTCAATTCCGCATCTTTTGGCACCTTACTGAAGTGGGTCAGTGTTTAGTTGTACTTTTTACAGCAGACTGTATCAAGTACCTTGTGTTTTTTATGTACAAATGGTGTGGTTTTTCTACACGTAGATAAAGACATTGAGATTGTCTTGCACTTAGAAGTAAGACAATTGCTGGGTGAGTTAAATGGGCTTAGCCCAAAGATTTCAGGTCTTCTGGGCTACCGAAGGGCACATAACTTATAGTCAAAAGTTGAATATAGTAATGAACAGTCGCGATTGTACAGAGTACAGTGTAGCCGATTTCAATTAACAAAAAGACCAGGCAAAAATGCAAAAGTGGAAAAACTGTTCCAGTGCTGCTGGTAAGAGGCTAATCCGACGTATTTTGTGACGAGAAATCGAATGGTGCAATCCGCGTTGCTCTCCGGCCAATACGTTTGGCTGTAGTGACAATTGAATGATCATTTATGTCATAATCACGTGCCCGGCAACGGCTCTTACTCCATGGAAACCAGGGAAATTTGCAATTTTTCAACAGCTGCCGATGCCTGGCTCAATTCCGCATCTTTTGGCACCTTATTCATGTGGGTCTGTGGTCAGTTGTACTTTTTACAGCAGACTGTATCAAGTACCTTGTGTTTTTCACGTACAAATGGTGTGGTTTTTCTACACGTAGATAAAGACATTGAGATTGTCTTGGACTTAGAATTAAGACAATTTCTGGGTGAGTTAAATGGGCTTGGCCCAAAGATTTCAGGTCTTCTGGGCTACCGAAGGGCACATAACTTATAGTCAAAAGTTGAATATAGTAATGACCAGTCGCGATTGTACAGAGTACAGTGTAGCCGATTTCAATTAACAAAAAGACCAGGCAAAAATGCAAAAGTGCGAAAACTGTTCCAGTGCTGCTGGTAAGAGGCTAATCCGACGTATTTTGTGACGACAAATCGAATGGTGCAAACCGCGTTGCTCTCCGACCAATACTTTTGGCTGTAGTGACAATTGAATGATCATTTATGTCATAATCACGTGCCCAGCAACGGCTCTTACTCCATGGAAACCAGGGAAATTTGCAATTTTTCAACAGCTGCCGATGCCTGGCTCAATTCCGCATCTTTTGGCACCTTACTGAAGTGGGTCAGTGTTCAGTTGTACTTTTTACAGCAGACTGTATCAAGAACCTTGTGTTTGTCACGTACAAATGGTGTGGTTTTTCTACACGTAGATAAAGACATTGAGATTGTCTTGCACTTAGAAGTAAGGCAATTGCTGGGTGAGTTAAATGGGCTTAGCCCAAAGATTTGACGTCTTCTGGGCTACCGAAGGGCACATAACTTATAGTCAAAAGTTGAATATAGTAATGACCAGTCGCGATTGTACAGAGTACAGTGTAGCCGATTTCAATTAACAAAAAGACCAGGCAAAAATGCAAAATTGGAAAAATTGTTCCAGTGCTGCTGGTAAGAGGCTAATCCGACGTATTTTGTGACGAGAAATCGAATGGTGCAATCCGCGTTGCTCTCCGGCCAATACGTTTGGCTGTAGCGACAATTGAATGATCATTTATGTCATAATCACGTGCCCGGCAACGGCTCTTACTCCATGGAAACCAGGGAAATTTGCAATTTTTCAACAGCTGCCGATGCCTGGCTCAATTCCGCATCTTTTGGCACCTTATTCATGTGGGTCTGTGGTCAGTTGTACTTTTTACAGCAGACTGTATCAAGTACCTTGTGTTTTTCACGTACAAATGGTGTGGTTTTTCTACACGTAGATAAAGACATTGAGATTGTCTTGGACTTAGAATTAAGACAATTGCTGGGTGAGTTAAATGGGCTTGGCCCAAAGATTTCAGGTCTTCTGGGCTACCGAAGGGCACATAACTTATAGTCAAAAGTTGAATATAGTAATGACCAGTCGCGATTGTACAGAGTACAGTGTAGCCGATTTCAATTAACAAAAAGACCAGGCAAAAATGCAAAAGTGCGAAAACTGTTCCAGTGCTGCTGGTAAGAGGCTAATCCGACGTATTTTGTGACGACAAATCGAATGGTGCAAACCGCGTTGCTCTCCGACCAATACTTTTGGCTGTAGTGACAATTGAATGATCATTTATGTCATAATCACGTGCCCAGCAACGGCTCTTACTCCATGGAAACCAGGGAAATTTGCAATTTTTCAACAGCTGCCGATGCCTGGCTCAATTCCGCATCTTTTGGCACCTTACTGAAGTGGGTCAGTGTTCAGTTGTACTTTTTACAGCAGACTGTATCAAGAACCTTGTGTTTCTCACGTACAAATGGTGTGGTTTTTCTACACGTAGATAAAGACATTGAGATTGTCTTGCACTTAGAAGTAAGACAATTGCTGGGTGAGTTAAATGGGCTTAGCCCAAAGATTTCAGGTCTTCTGGGCTACCGAAGGGCACATAACTTATAGTCAAAAGTTGAATATAGTAATGACCAGTCGCGATTGTACAGAGTACAGTGTAGCCGATTTCAATTAACAAAAAGACCAGGCAAAAATGCAAAAGTGCGAAAACTGTTCCAGTGCTGCTGGTAAGAGGCTAATCCGACGTATTTTGTGACGAGAAATCGAATGGTGCAAACCGCGTTGCTCTCCGACCAATACTTTTGGCTGTAGTGACAATTGAATGATCATTTATGTCATAATCACGTGCCCAGCAACGGCTCTTACTCCATGGAAACCAGGGAAATTTGCAATTTTTCAACAGCTGCCGATGCCTGGCTCAATTCCGCATCTTTTGGCACCTTACTGAAGTGGGTCAGTGTTCAGTTGTACTTTTTACAGCACACTGTATCAAGTACCTTGTGTTTCTCACGTACAAATGGTGTGGTTTTTCTACACGTAGATAAAGACATTGAGATTGTCTTGCACTTAGAAGTAAGGCAATTGCTGGGTGAGTTAAATGGGCTTAGCCCAAAGATTTCAGGTCTTCTGGGCTACCGAAGGGCACATAACTTATAGTCAAAAGTTGAATATAGTAATGACCAGTCGCGATTGTACAGAGTACAGTGTAGCCGATTTCAATTAACAAAAAGACCAGGCAAAAATGCAAAATTGGAAAAATTGTTCCAGTGCTGCTGGTAAGAGGCTAATCCGACGTATTTTGTGACGAGAAATCGAATGGTGCAAACCGCGTTGCTCTCCGACCAATACTTTTGCCTGTAGCGACAATTGAATGATCATTTATGTCATAATCACGTGCACAGCAACGGCTCTTACTCCATGGAAACCAGGGAAATTGGCAATTTTTCAACAGCTGCCGATACCTGGCCCAATTCCGCATCTTTTGGCACCTTATAAATGTGGGTCAGTGTTTAGTTGTACATTTTACAGCAGACTGTATCAAGTACCTCGTGTTTTTTATGTACAAATGGTGTGGTTTTTCTACACGTAGATAAAGACATTGAGATTGTCTTGCACTTAGAAGTAAGACAATTGCTGGGTGAGTTAAATGGGCTTAGCCCAAAGATTTCAGGTCTTCTGGGCTACCGAAGGGCACATAACTTATAGTCAAAAGTTGAATATAGTAATGACCAGTCGCGATTGTACAGAGTACAGTGTAGCCGATTTCAATTAACAAAAAGACCAGGCAAAAATGCAAAAGTGGAAAAACTGTTCCAGTGCTGCTGGTAAGAGGCTAATCCGACGTATTTTGTAACGAGAAATCGAATGGTGCAAACCGCGTTGCTCTCCGACCAATACTTTTGGCTGTAGTGACAATTGAATGATCATTTATGTCATAATCACGTGCCCAGCAACGGCTCTTACTCCATGGAAACCAGGGAAATTTGCAATTTTTCAACAGCTGCCGATGCCTGGCTCAATTCCGCATCTTTTGGCACCTTACTGAAGTGGGTCAGTGTTTAGTTGTACTTTTTACAGCAGACTGTATCAAGTACCTTGTGTTTTTTATGTACAAATGGTGTGGTTTTTCTACACGTAGATAAAGACATTGAGATTGTCTTGCACTTAGAAGTAAGACAATTGCTGGGTGAGTTAAATGGGCTTAGCCCAAAGATTTCAGGTCTTCTGGGCTACCGAAGGGCACATAACTTATAGTCAAAAGTTGAATATAGTAATGAACAGTCGCGATTGTACAGAGTACAGTGTAGCCGATTTCAATTAACAAAAAGACCAGGCAAAAATGCAAAAGTGGAAAAACTGTTCCAGTGCTGCTGGTAAGAGGCTAATCCGACGTATTTTGTGACGAGAAATCGAATGGTGCAATCCGCGTTGCTCTCCGGCCAATACGTTTGGCTGTAGTGACAATTGAATGATCATTTATGTCATAATCACGTGCCCGGCAACGGCTCTTACTCCATGGAAACCAGGGAAATTTGCAATTTTTCAACAGCTGCCGATGCCTGGCTCAATTCCGCATCTTTTGGCACCTTATTCATGTGGGTCTGTGGTCAGTTGTACTTTTCACAGCAGACTGTATCAAGTACCTTGTGTTTTTCACGTACAAATGGTGTGGTTTTTCTACACGTAGATAAAGACATTGAGATTGTCTTGGACTTAGAATTAAGACAATTTCTGGGTGAGTTAAATGGGCTTGGCCCAAAGATTTCAGGTCTTCTGGGCTACCGAAGGGCACATAACTTATAGTCAAAAGTTGAATATAGTAATGACCAGTCGCGATTGTACAGAGTACAGTGTCGCCGATTTCAATTAACAAAAAGACCAGGCAAAAATGCAAAAGTGCAAAAACTGTTCCAGTGCTGCTGGTAAGAGGCTAATCCGACGTATTTTGTGACGACAAATCGAATGGTGCAAACCGCGTTGCTCTCCGACCAATACTTTTGGCTGTAGTGACAATTGAATGATCATTTATGTCATAATCACGTGCCCAGCAACGGCTCTTACTCCATGGAAACCAGGGAAATTTGCAATTTTTCAACAGCTGCCGATGCCTGGCTCAATTCCGCATCTTTTGGCACCTTACTGAAGTGGGTCAGTGTTCAGTTGTACTTTTTACAGCAGACTGTATCAAGAACCTTGTGTTTCTCACGTACAAATGGTGTGGTTTTTCTACACGTAGATAAAGACATTGAGATTGTCTTGCACTTAGAAGTAAGGCAATTGCTGGGTGAGTTAAATGGGCTTAGCCCAAAGATTTGACGTCTTCTGGGCTACCGAAGGGCACATAACTTATAGTCAAAAGTTGAATATAGTAATGACCAGTCGCGATTGTACAGAGTACAGTGTAGCCGATTTCAATTAACAAAAAGACCAGGCAAAAATGCAAAAGATCGAAAACTGTTCCAGTGCTGCTGGTAAGAGGCTAATCCGACGTATTTTGTGACGAGAAATCGAATGGTGCAATCCGCGTTGCTCTCCGACCAATACTTTTGGCTGTAGTGACAACTGAATGATCATTTATGTCATAATCACGTGCCCAGCAACGGCTCTTACTCCATGGAAACCAGGGAAATTTGCAATTTTTCAACAGCTGCCGATGCCTGGCTCAATTCCGCATCTTTTGGCACCTTACTGAAGTTGGTCAGTGTTCAGTTGTACTTTTTACAGCAGACTGTATCAAGTACCTTGTGTTTCTCACGTACAAATGGTGTGGTTTTTCTACACGTAGATAAAGACATTGAGATTGTCTTGCACTTAGAAGTAAGGCAATTGCTGGGTGAGTTAAATGGGCTTAGCCCAAAGATTTCAGGTCTTCTGGGCTACCGAAGGGCACATAACTTATAGTCAAAAGTTGAATATAGTAATGACCAGTCGCGATTGTACAGAGTACAGTGTAGCCGATTTCAATTAACAAAAAGACCAGGCAAAAATGCAAAATTGGAAAAATTGTTCCAGTGCTGCTGGTAAGAGGCTAATCCGACGTATTTTGTGACGAGAAATCGAATGGTGCAAACCGCGTTGCTCTCCGACCAATACTTTTGCCTGTAGCGACAATTGAATGATCATTTATGTCATAATCACGTGCACAGCAACGGCTCTTACTCCATGGAAACCAGGGAAATTGGCAATTTTTCAACAGCTGCCAATACCTGGCCCAATTCCGCATCTTTTGGCACCTTATAAATGTGGGTCTGTGTTTAGTTGTACATTTTACAGCAGACTGTATCAAGTACCTCGTGTTTTTTATGTACAAATGGTGTGGTTTTTCTACACGTAGATAAAGACATTGAGATTGTCTTGCACTTAGAAGTAAGACAATTGCTGGGTGAGTTAAATGGGCTTAGCCCAAAGATTTCAGGTCTTCTGGGCTACCGAAGGGCACATAACTTATAGTCAAAAGTTGAATATAGTAATGACCAGTCGCGATTGTACAGAGTACAGTGTAGCCGATTTCAATTAACAAAAAGACCAGGCAAAAATGCAAAAGTGGAAAAATTCTTCCAGTGCTGCTGGTAAGAGGCTATTCCGACGTATTTTGTAACGAGAAATCGAATGGTGCAAACCGCGTTGCTCTCCGACCAATACTTTTGGCTGTAGTGACAATTGAATGATCATTTATGTCATAATCACGTGCCCAGCAACGGCTCTTACTCCATGGAAACCAGGGAAATTTGCAATTTTTCAACAGCTGCCGATGCCTGGCTCAATTCCGCATCTTTTGGCACCTTACTGAAGTGGGTCAGTGTTTAGTTGTACTTTTTACAGCAGACTGTATCAAGTACCTTGTGTTTTTTATGTACAAATGGTGTGGTTTTTCTACACGTAGATAAAGACATTGAGATTGTCTTGCACTTAGAAGTAAGACAATTGCTGGGTGAGTTAAATGGGCTTAGCCCAAAGATTTCAGGTCTTCTGGGCTACCGAAGGGCACATAACTTATAGTCAAAAGTTGAATATAGTAATGACCAGTCGCGATTGTACAGAGTACAGTGTAGCCGATTTCAATTAACAAAAAGACCAGGCAAAAATGCAAAAGTGGAAAAACTGTTCCAGTGCTGCTGGTAAGAGGCTAATCCGACGTATTTTGTGACGAGAAATCGAATGGTGCAATCCGCGTTGCTCTCCGGCCAATACGTTTGCCTGTAGCGACAATTGAATGATCATTTATGTCATAATCACGTGCCCGGCAACGGCTCTTACTCCATGGAAACCAGGGAAATTTGCAATTTTTCAACAGCTGCCGATGCCTGGCTCAATTCCGCATCTTTTGGCACCTTATTCATGTGGGTCTGTGGTCAGTTGTACTTTTTACAGCAGACTGTATCAAGTACCTTGTGTTTTTCACGTACAATTGGTCTGGTTTTTCTACACGTAGATAAAGACATTGAGATTGTCTTGGACTTAGAATTAAGACAATTGCTGGGTGAGTTAAATGGGCTTGGCCCAAAGATTTCAGGTCTTCTGGGCTACCGAAGGGCACATAACTTATAGTCAAAAGTTGAATATAGTAATGACCAGTCGCGATTGTACAGAGTACAGTGTAGCCGATTTCAATTAACAAAAAGACCAGGCAAAAATGCAAAAGTGCGAAAACTGTTCCAGTGCTGCTGGTAAGAGGCTAATCCGACGTATTTTGTGACGACAAATCGAATGGTGCAAACCGCGTTGCTCTCCGACCAATACTTTTGGCTGTAGTGACAATTGAATGATCATTTATGTCATAATCACGTGCCCAGCAACGGCTCTTACTCCATGGAAACCAGGGAAATTTGCAATTTTTCAACAGCTGCCGATGCCTGGCTCAATTCCGCATCTTTTGGCACCTTACTCAAGTGGGTCAGTGTTCAGTTGTACTTTTTACAGCAGACTGTATCAAGAACCTTGTGTTTCTCACGTACAAATGGTGTGGTTTTTCTACACGTAGATAAAGACATTGAGATTGTCTTGCACTTAGAAGTAAGACAATTGCTGGGTGAGTTAAATGGGCTTAGCCCAAAGATTTCAGGTCTTCTGGGCTACCGAAGGGCACATAACTTATAGTCAAAAGTTGAATATAGTAATGACCAGTCGCGATTGTACAGAGTACAGTGTAGCCGATTTCAATTAACAAAAAGACCAGGCAAAAATGCAAAAGTGCGAAAACTGTTCCAATGCTGCTGGTAAGAGGCTAATCCGACGTATTTTGTGACGAGAAATCGAATGGTGCAAACCGCGTTGCTCTCCGACCAATACTTTTGGCTGTAGTGACAATTGAATGATCATTTATGTCATAATCACGTGCCCGGCAACGGCTCTTACTCCATGGAAACCAGGGAAATTTGCAATTTTTCAACAGCTGCCGATGCCTGGCTCAATTCCGCATCTTTTGGCACCTTATTCATGTGGGTCTGTGGTCAGTTGTACTTTTTACAGCAGACTGTATCAAGAACCTTGTGTTTCTCACGTACAAATGGTGTGGTTTTTCTACACGTAGATAAAGACATTGAGATTGTCTTGCACTTAGAAGTAAGACAATTGCTGGGTGAGTTAAATGGGCTTAGCCCAAAGATTTCAGGTCTTCTGGGCTACCGAAGGGCACATAACTTATAGTCAAAAGTTGAATATAGTAATGACCAGTCGCGATTGTACAGAGTACAGTGTAGCCGATTTCAATTAACAAAAAGACCAGGCAAAAATGCAAAAGTGGAAAAATTCTTCCAGTGCTGCTGGTAAGAGGCTATTCCGACGTATTTTGTAACGAGAAATCGAATGGTGCAAACCGCGTTGCTCTCCGACCAATACTTTTGGCTGTAGTGACAATTGAATGATCATTTATGTCATAATCACGTGCCCAGCAACGGCTCTTACTCCATGGAAACCAGGGAAATTTGCAATTTTTCAACAGCTGCCGATGCCTGGCTCAATTCCGCATCTTTTGGCACCTTACTGAAGTGGGTCAGTGTTTAGTTGTACTTTTTACAGCAGACTGTATCAAGTACCTTGTGTTTTTTATGTACAAATGGTGTGGTTTTTCTACACGTAGATAAAGACATTGAGATTGTCTTGCACTTAGAAGTAAGACAATTGCTGGGTGAGTTAAATGGGCTTAGCCCAAAGATTTCAGGTCTTCTGGGCTACCGAAGGGCACATAACTTATAGTCAAAAGTTGAATATAGTAATGACCAGTCGCGATTGTACAGAGTACAGTGTAGCCGATTTCAATTAACAAAAAGACCAGGCAAAAATGCAAAAGTGGAAAAACTGTTCCAGTGCTGCTGGTAAGAGGCTAATCCGACGTATTTTGTGACGAGAAATCGAATGGTGCAATCCGCGTTGCTCTCCGGCCAATACGTTTGCCTGTAGCGACAATTGAATGATCATTTATGTCATAATCACGTGCCCGGCAACGGCTCTTACTCCATGGAAACCAGGGAAATTTGCAATTTTTCAACAGCTGCCGATGCCTGGCTCAATTCCGCATCTTTTGGCACCTTATTCATGTGGGTCTGTGGTCAGTTGTACTTTTTACAGCAGACTGTATCAAGTACCTTGTGTTTTTCACGTACAAATGGTCTGGTTTTTCTACACGTAGATAAAGACATTGAGATTGTCTTGGACTTAGAATTAAGACAATTGCTGGGTGAGTTAAATGGGCTTGGCCCAAAGATTTCAGGTCTTCTGGGCTACCGAAGGGCACATAACTTATAGTCAAAAGTTGAATATAGTAATGACCAGTCGCGATTGTACAGAGTACAGTGTAGCCGATTTCAATTAACAAAAAGACCAGGCAAAAATGCAAAGTGCGAAAACTGTTCCAGTGCTGCTGGTAAGAGGCTAATCCGACGTATTTTGTGACGACAAATCGAATGGTGCAAACCGCGTTGCTCTCCGACCAATACTTTTGGCTGTAGTGACAATTGAATGATCATTTATGTCATAATCACGTGCCCAGCAACGGCTCTTACTCCATGGAAACCAGGGAAATTTGCAATTTTTCAACAGCTGCCGATGCCTGGCTCAATTCCGCATCTTTTGGCACCTTACTCAAGTGGGTCAGTGTTCAGTTGTACTTTTTACAGCAGACTGTATCAAGAACCTTGTGTTTCTCACGTACAAATGGTGTGGTTTTTCTACACGTAGATAAAGACATTGAGATTGTCTTGCACTTAGAAGTAAGACAATTGCTGGGTGAGTTAAATGGGCTTAGCCCAAAGATTTCAGGTCTTCTGGGCTACCGAAGGGCACATAACTTATAGTCAAAAGTTGAATATAGTAATGACCAGTCGCGATTGTACAGAGTACAGTGTAGCCGATTTCAATTAACAAAAAGACCAGGCAAAAATGCAAAAGTGCGAAAACTGTTCCAATGCTGCTGGTAAGAGGCTAATCCGACGTATTTTGTGACGAGAAATCGAATGGTGCAAACCGCGTTGCTCTCCGACCAATACTTTTGGCTGTAGTGACAATTGAATGATCATTTATGTCATAATCACGTGCCCGGCAACGGCTCTTACTCCATGGAAACCAGGGAAATTTGCAATTTTTCAACAGCTGCCGATGCCTGGCTCAATTCCGCATCTTTTGGCACCTTATTCATGTGGGTCTGTGGTCAGTTGTACTTTTTACAGCAGACTGTATCAAGAACCTTGTGTTTCTCACGTACAAATGGTGTGGTTTTTCTACACGTAGATAAAGACATTGAGATTGTCTTGCACTTAGAAGTAAGACAATTGCTGGGTGAGTTAAATGGGCTTAGCCCAAAGATTTCAGGTCTTCTGGGCTACCGAAGGGCACATAACTTATAGTCAAAAGTTGAATATAGTAATGACCAGTCGCGATTGTACAGAGTACAGTGTAGCCGATTTCAATTAACAAAAAGACCAGGCAAAAATGCAAAAGTGGAAAAATTCTTCCAGTGCTGCTGGTAAGAGGCTATTCCGACGTATTTTGTAACGAGAAATCGAATGGTGCAAACCGCGTTGCTCTCCGACCAATACTTTTGGCTGTAGTGACAATTGAATGATCATTTATGTCATAATCACGTGCCCAGCAACGGCTCTTACTCCATGGAAACCAGGGAAATTTGCAATTTTTCAACAGCTGCCGATGCCTGGCTCAATTCCGCATCTTTTGGCACCTTACTGAAGTGGGTCAGTGTTTAGTTGTACTTTTTACAGCAGACTGTATCAAGTACCTTGTGTTTTTTATGTACAAATGGTGTGGTTTTTCTACACGTAGATAAAGACATTGAGATTGTCTTGCACTTAGAAGTAAGACAATTGCTGGGTGAGTTAAATGGGCTTAGCCCAAAGATTTCAGGTCTTCTGGGCTACCGAAGGGCACATAACTTATAGTCAAAAGTTGAATATAGTAATGACCAGTCGCGATTGTACAGAGTACAGTGTAGCCGATTTCAATTAACAAAAAGACCAGGCAAAAATGCAAAAGTGGAAAAACTGTTCCAGTGCTGCTGGTAAGAGGCTAATCCCACGTATTTTGTGACGAGAAATCGAATGGTGCAATCCGCGTTGCTCTCCGGCCAATACGTTTGCCTGTAGCGACAATTGAATGATCATTTATGTCATAATCACGTGCCCGGCAACGGCTCTTACTCCATGGAAACCAGGGAAATTTGCAATTTTTTCAACAGCTGCCGATGCCTGGCTCAATTCCGCATCTTTTGGCACCTTATTCATGTGGGTCTGTGGTCAGTTGTACTTTTTACAGCAGACTGTATCAAGTACCTTGTGTTTTTCACGTACAAATGGTCTGGTTTTTCTACACGTAGATAAAGACATTGAGATTGTCTTGGACTTAGAATTAAGACAATTGCTGGGTGAGTTAAATGGGCTTGGCCCAAAGATTTCAGGTCTTCTGGGCTACCGAAGGGCACATAACTTATAGTCAAAAGTTGAATATAGTAATGACCAGTCGCGATTGTACAGAGTACAGTGTAGCCGATTTCAATTAACAAAAAGACCAAGCAAAAATGCAAAAGTGCGAAAACTGTTCCAGTGCTGCTGGTAAGAGGCTAATCCGACGTATTTTGTGACGACAAATCGAATGGTGCAAACCGCGTTGCTCTCCGACCAATACTTTTGGCTGTAGTGACAATTGAATGATCATTTATGTCATAATCACGTGCCCAGCAACGGCTCTTACTCCATGGAAACCAGGGAAATTTGCAATTTTTCAACAGCTGCCGATGCCTGGCTCAATTCCGCATCTTTTGGCACCTTACTCAAGTGGGTCAGTGTTCAGTTGTACTTTTTACAGCAGACTGTATCAAGAACCTTGTGTTTCTCACGTACAAATGGTGTGGTTTTTCTACACGTAGATAAAGACATTGAGATTGTCTTGCACTTAGAAGTAAGACAATTGCTGGGTGAGTTAAATGGGCTTAGCCCAAAGATTTCAGGTCTTCTGGGCTACCGAAGGGCACATAACTTATAGTCAAAAGTTGAATATAGTAATGACCAGTCGCGATTGTACAGAGTACAGTGTAGCCGATTTCAATTAACAAAAAGACCAGGCAAAAATGCAAAAGTGCGAAAACTGTTCCAATGCTGCTGGTAAGAGGCTAATCCGACGTATTTGTGACGAGAAATCGAATGGTGCAAACCGCGTTGCTCTCCGACCAATACTTTTGGCTGTAGTGACAATTGAATGATCATTTATGTCATAATCACGTGCCCGGCAACGGCTCTTACTCCATGGAAACCAGGGAAATTTGCAATTTTTCAACAGCTGCCGATGCCTGGCTCAATTCCGCATCTTTTGGCACCTTATTCATGTGGGTCTGTGGTCAGTTGTACTTTTTACAGCAGACTGTATCAAGTACCTTGTGTTTTTCACGTACAAATGGTGTGGTTTTTCTACACGTAGATAAAGACATTGAGATTGTCTTGGACTTAGAATTAAGACAATTGCTGGGTGAGTTAAATGGGCTTGGCCCAAAGATTTCAGGTCTTCTGGGCTACCGAAGGGCACATAACTTATAGTCAAAAGTTGAATATAGTAATGACCAGTCGCGATTGTACAGAGTACAGTGTAGCCGATTTCAATTAACAAAAAGACCAGGCAAAAATGCAAAAGTGCGAAAACTGTTCCAGTGCTGCTGGTAAGAGGCTAATCCGACGTATTTTGTGACGACAAATCGAATGGTGCAAACCGCGTTGCTCTCCGACCAATACTTTTGGCTGTAGTGACAATTGAATGATCATTTATGTCATAATCACGTGCCCAGCAACGGCTCTTACTCCATGGAAACCAGGGAAATTTGCAATTTTTCAACAGCTGCCGATGCCTGGCTCAATTCCGCATCTTTTGGCACCTTACTGAAGTGGGTCAGTGTTCAGTTGTACTTTTTACAGCAGACTGTATCAAGAACCTTGTGTTTCTCACGTACAAATGGTGTGGTTTTTCTACACGTAGATAAAGACATTGAGATTGTCTTGCACTTAGAAGTAAGACAATTGCTGGGTGAGTTAAATGGGCTTTAGCCCAAAGATTTCAGGTCTTCTGGGCTACCGAAGGGCACATAACTTATAGTCAAAAGTTGAATATAGTAATGACCAGTCGCGATTGTACAGAGTACAGTGTAGCTTCAATTAACAAAAAGACCAGGCAAAAATGCAAAAGTGCAAAAACTGTTCCAGTGCTGCTGGTAAGAGGCTAATCCGACGTATTTTGTGACGAGAAATCGAATGGTGCAAACCGCGTTGCTCTCCGACCAATACTTTTGCCTGTAGCGACAATTGAATGATCATTTATGTCATAATCACGTGCACAGCAACGGCTCTTACTCCATGGAAACCAGGGAAATTGGCAATTTTTCAACAGCTGCCGATACCTGGCCCAATTCCGCATCTTTTGGCACCTTATAAATGTGGGTCAGTGTTTAGTTGTACATTTTACAGCAGACTGTATCAAGTACCTCGTGTTTTTTATGTACAAATGGTGTGGTTTTTCTACACGTAGATAAAGACATTGAGATTGTCTTGCACTTAGAAGTAAGACAATTGCTGGGTGAGTTAAATGGGCTTAGCCCAAAGATTTCAGGTCTTCTGGGCTACCGAAGGGCACATAACTTATAGTCAAAAGTTGAAT
This sequence comes from Liolophura sinensis, assembly GCF_032854445.1. Lineage (NCBI taxonomy): Eukaryota > Metazoa > Mollusca > Polyplacophora > Chitonida > Chitonidae > Liolophura > Liolophura sinensis. Next base: position 71,702 of record NW_027018068.1, on the reverse strand, counting down.
ATAGTAATGACCAGTCGCGATTGTACAGAGTACAGTGTAGCCGATTTCAATTAACAAAAAGACCAGGCAAAAATGCAAAAGTGGAAAAACTGTTCCAGTGCTGCTGGTAAGAGGCTAATCCGACGTATTTTGTAACGAGAAATCGAATGGTGCAAACCGCGTTGCTCTCCGACCAATACTTTTGGCTGTAGTGACAATTGAATGATCATTTATGTCATAATCACGTGCCCAGCAACGGCTCTTACTCCATGGAAACCAGGGAAATTTGCAATTTTTCAACAGCTGCGATGCCTGGCTCAATTCCGCATCTTTTGGCACCTTACTGAAGTGGGTCAGTGTTTAGTTGTACTTTTTACAGCAGACTGTATCAAGTACCTTGTGTTTTTTATGTACAAATGGTGTGGTTTTTCTACACGTAGATAAAGACATTGAGATTGTCTTGCACTTAGAAGTAAGACAATTGCTGGGTGAGTTAAATGGGCTTAGCCCAAAGATTTCAGGTCTTCTGGGCTACCGAAGGGCACATAACTTATAGTCAAAAGTTGAATATAGTAATGAACAGTCGCGATTGTACAGAGTACAGTGTAGCCGATTTCAATTAACAAAAAGACCAGGCAAAAATGCAAAAGTGGAAAAACTGTTCCAGTGCTGCTGGTAAGAGGCTAATCCGACGTATTTTGTGACGAGAAATCGAATGGTGCAATCCGCGTTGCTCTCCGGCCAATACGTTTGGCTGTAGCGACAATTGAATGATCATTTATGTCATAATCACGTGCCCGGCAACGGCTCTTACTCCATGGAAACCAGGGAAATTTGCAATTTTTCAACAGCTGCCGATGCCTGGCTCAATTCCGCATCTTTTGGCACCTTATTCATGTGGGTCTGTGGTCAGTTGTACTTTTTACAGCAGACTGTATCAAGTACCTTGTGTTTTTCACGTACAAATGGTGTGGTTTTTCTACACTAGATAAAGACATTGAGATTGTCTTGGACTTAGAATTAAGACAATTGCTGGGTGAGTTAAATGGGCTTGGCCCAAAGATTTCAGGTCTTCTGGGCTACCGAAGGGCACATAACTTATAGTCAAAAGTTGAATATAGTAATGACCAGTCGCGATTGTACAGAGTACAGTGTAGCCGATTTCAATTAACAAAAAGACCAGGCAAAAATGCAAAAGTGCGAAAACTGTTCCAGTGCTGCTGGTAAGAGGCTAATCCGACGTATTTTGTGACGAGAAATCGAATGGTGCAAACCGCGTTGCTCTCCGACCAATACGTTTGGCTGTAGTGCAATTGAATGATCATTTATGTCATAATCACGTGCCCAGCAACGGCTCTTACTCCATGGAAACCAGGGAAATTTGCAAATTTGCAAACAGCTGCCGATGCCTGGCTCAATTCCGCATCTTTTGGCACCTTACTGAAGTGGGTCAGTGTTCAGTTGTACTTTTTACAGCAGACTGTATCAAGTACCTTGTGTTTTTTATGTACAAATGGTCTGGTTTTTCTACACGTAGATAAAGACATTGAGATTGTCTTGGACTGAGAAGTAAGACAATTGCTGGGTGAGTTAAATGGGCTTAGCCCAAAGATTTGACGTCTTCTGGGCTACCGAAGGGCACATAACTTATAGTCAAAAGTTGAATATAGTAATGACCAGTCGCGATTGTACAGAGTACAGTGTAGCCGATTTCAATTAACAAAAAGACCATGTAAAAATGCAAAAGTGGAAAAACTGTTCCAGTGCTGCTGGTAAGAGGCTAATCCGACGTATTTTGTGACGAGAAAATCGAATGGTGCAAACCGCGTTGCTCTCCGACCAATACTTTTGGCTGTAGTGACAATTGAATGATCATTTATGTCATAATCACGTGCCCAGCAACGGCTCTTACTCCCATGGAAACCAGGGATATTTGCAATTTTTCAACAGCTGCCGATGCCTGGCTCAATTCCGCATCTTTTGGCACCTTACTGAAGTTGGTCCAGTGTTCAGTTGTACTTTTTACAGCAGACTGTATCAAGTACCTTGTGTTTCTCACGTACAAATGGTGTGGTTTTTCTACACGTAGATAAAGACATTGAGATTGTCTTGCACTTAGAAGTAAGGCAATTGCTGGGTGAGTTAAATGGGCTTAGCCCAAAGATTTCAGGTCTTCTGGGGCTACCGAAGGGCACATAACTTATAGTCAAAAGTTGAATATAGTAATGACCAGTCGCGATTGTACAGAGTACAGTGTAGCCGATTTCAATTAACAAAAAGACCAGGCAAAAATGCAAAAGTGGAAAAACTGTTCCAGTGCTGCTGGTAAGAGGCTAATCCGACGTATTTTGTGACGAGAAATCGAATGGTGCAAACCGCGTTTGCTCTCCGACCAATACTTTTGCCTGTAGCGACAATTGAATGATCATTTATGTCATAATCACGTGCACAGCAACGGCTCTTACTCCATGGAAACCAGGGAAATTGGCAATTTTTCAACAGCTGCGGATGCCTGGCTCAATTCCGCATCTTTTTGGCACCTTATAAATGTGGGTCTGTGGTCAGTTGTACTTTTTACAGCAGACTGTATCAAGTACCTTGTGTTTTTTATGTACAAATGGTCTGGTTTTTCTACACGTAGATAAAGACATTGAGATTGTCTTGGACTTAGAAGTAAGACAATTGCTGGGTGAGTTAAATGGGCTTAGCCCAAAGATTTGACGTCTTCTGGGCTACCGAAGGGCACATAACTTATAGTCAAAAGTTGAATATAGTAATGACCAGTCGCGATTGTACAGAGTACAGTGTAGCCCGATTTCAATTAACAAAAAGACCATGTAAAAATGCAAAAGTGGTAAAACTGTTCCAGTGCTGCTGGTAAGAGGCTAATCCGACGTATTTTGTGACGAGAAATCGAATGGTGCAAACCGCGTTGCTCTCCGACCAATACTTTTGGCTGTAGTGACAATTGAATGGATCATTTATGTCATAATCACGTGCCCAGCAACGGCTCTTACTCCATGGAAACCAGGGAAATTTGCAATTTTTCAACAGCTGCCGATGCCTGGCTCAATTCCGCATCTTTTGGCACCTTACTGAAGTGGGTCAGTGTTCAGTTGTACTTTTTACAGCAGACTGTATCAAGAACCTTGTGTTTTTTCACGTACAAATGGTGTGGTTTTTCTACACGTAATAAAGACATTGAGATTGTCTTGGACTTAGAAGTAAGGCAATTGCTGGGTGAGTTAAATGGCTTAACCCAAAGATTTGACGTCTTCTGGGCTACCGGAAGGGCACATAACTTATAGTCAAAAGTTGAATATAGTAATGACCAGTCGCGATTGTACAGAGTACAGTGTAGCCGATTTCAATTAACAAAAAGACCATGGAAAAATGCAAAGTGGAAAAAACTGTTCCAGTGCTGCTGGTAAGAGGCTAATCCGACGTATTTTTGTGACGAGAAATCGAATGGTGCAAACCGCGTTGCTCTCCGACCAATACTTTTGGCTGTAGTGACAATTGAATGATCATTTATGTCATAATCACGTGCCCAGCAACGGCTCTTACTCCATGGAAACCAGGGAAATTTGCAATTTTTCAAACAGCTGCCGATGCCTGGCTCAATTCCGCATCTTTTGGCACCTTACTGAAGTGGGTCAGTGTTCAGTTGTACTTTTTACAGCAGACTGTATCAAGAACCTTGTGTTTTTCACGACAAATGGTGTGGTTTTTCTACACGTAGATAAAGACATTGAGATTGTCTTGCACTTAGAAGTAAGGCAATTGCTGGGTGAGTTAAATGGGCTTAACCCAAAGATTTGACGTCTTCTGGCTACCGAAGGGCACATAACTTATAGTCAAAAGTTGAATATAGTTAATGACCAGTCGCGATTGTACAGAGTACAGTGTAGCCGATTTCAATTAACAAAAAGACCAGGCAAAAATGCAAAAGTGCGAAAATTGTTCCAGTGCTGCTGGTAAGAGGCTAATCCGACGTATTTTGTGACGAGAAATCGAATGGTGCAAACGCGTTGCTCTCCGACCAATACTTTTGGCTGTAGCGACAATTGAATGATCATTTATGTCATAATCACGTGCCCAGGCAACGGCTCTTACTCCATGGAAACCAGGGAAATTTGCAATTTTTCAACAGCTGCCGATGCCTGGCTCAATTCCGCATCTTTTGGCACCTTACTGAAGTTGGTCAGTGTTCAGTTGTACTTTTTACAGCAGACTGTATCAAGAACCTTGTGTTTCTCACGTACAAATGGTGTGGTTTTTCTACACGTAGATAAAGACATTGAGATTGTCTTGCACTTAGAAGTAAGACAATTGCTGGTGAGTTAAATGGGCTTAGCCCAAAGATTTCAGGTCTTCTGGGCTACCGAAGGGCACATAACTTATAGTCAAAAGTTGAATATAGTAATGACCAGTCGCGATTGTACAGAGTACAGTGTAGCCGATTTCAATTAACAAAAAGACCAGGCAAAAATGCAAAAGTGCAAAAACTGTTCCAGTGCTGCTGGTAAGAGGCTAATCCGACGTATTTTGTGACGAGAAATCGAAATGTGCAAACCGCGTTGCTCTCCGACCAATACTTTTGCCTGTAGCGACAATTGAATGATCATTTATGTCATAATCACGTGCACAGCAACGGCTCTTACTCCATGGAAACCAGGGAAAATTGGCAATTTTTCAACAGCTGCCGATACCTGGCCCAATTCCGCATCTTTTGGCACCTTATAAATGTGGGTCAGTGTTTAGTTGTACATTTTACAGCAGGACTGTATCAAGTACCTCATGTTTTTTATGTACAAATGGTGTGGTTTTTCTACACGTAGATAAAGACATTGAGATTGTCTTGCACTTAGAAGTAAGACAATTGCTGGGTGAGTTAAATGGGCTTAGCCAAAGATTTCAGGTCTTCTGGGCTACCGAAGGGCACATAACTTATAGTCAAAAGTTGAATATAGTAATGACCAGTCGCGATTGTACAGAGTACAGTGTAGCCGATTTCAATTAACAAAAAGACCAGGCAAAAATGCAAAAGTGGAAAAACTGTTCCAGTGCTGCTGGTAAGAGGCTAATCCGACGTATTTTGTAACGAGAAATCGAATGGTGCAAACCGCGTTGCTCTCCGACCAATACTTTTGGCTGTAGTGACAATTGAATGATCATTTATGTCATAATCACGTGCCCAGCAACGGCTCTTACTCCATGGAAACCAGGGAAATTTGCAATTTTTCAACAGCTGCCGATGCCTGGCTCAATTCGCATCTTTTGGCACCTTACTGAAGTGGGTCAGTGTTTAGTTGTACTTTTTACAGCAGACTGTATCAAGTACCTTGTGTTTTTTATGTACAAATGGTGTGGTTTTTCTACACGTAGATAAAGACATTGAGATTGTCTTGCACTTAGAAGTAAGACAATTGCTGGGTGAGTTAAATGGGCTTAGCCCAAAGATTTCAGGTCTTCTGGGCTACCGAAGGGCACATAACTTATAGTCAAAAGTTGAATATAGTAATGAACAGTCGCGATTGTACAGAGTACAGTGTAGCCGATTTCAATTAACAAAAAGACCAGGCAAAAATGCAAAAGTGGAAAAACTGTTCCAGTGCTGCTGGTAAGAGGCTAATCCGACGTATTTTGTGACGAGAAATCGAATGGTGCAATCCGCGTTGCTCTCCGGCCAATACGTTTGGCTGTAGCGACAATTGAATGATCATTTATGTCATAATCACGTGCCCGGCAACGGCTCTTACTCCATGGAAACCAGGGAAATTTGCAATTTTTCAACAGCTGCGATGCCTGGCTCAATTCCGCATCTTTTGGCACCTTATTCATGTGGGTCTGTGGTCAGTTGTACTTTTTACAGCAGACTGTATCAAGTACCTTGTGTTTTTCACGTACAAATGGTGTGGTTTTTCTACACGTAGATAAAGACATTGAGATTGTCTTGGACTTAGAATTAAGACAATTGCTGGGTGAGTTAAATGGGCTTGGCCCAAAGATTTCAGGTCTTCTGGGCTACCGAAGGGCACATAACTTATAGTCAAAAGTTGAATATAGTAATGACCAAGTCGCGATTGTACAGAGTACAGTGTAGCCGATTTCAATTAACAAAAAGACCAGGCAAAATGCAAAAGTGCGAAAACTGTTCCAGTGCTGCTGGTAAGAGGCTAATCCGACGTATTTTGTGACGACAAATCGAATGGTGCAAACCGCGTTGCTCTCCGACCAATACTTTTGGCTGTAGTGACAATTGAATGATCATTTATGTCATAATCACGTGCCCAGCAACGGCTCTTACTCATGGAAACCAGGGAAATTTGCAATTTTTCAACAGCTGCCGATGCCTGGCTCAATTCCGCATCTTTTGGCACCTTACTCAAGTGGGTCAGTGTTCAGTTGTACTTTTTACAGCAGACTGTATCAAGAACCTTGTGTTTCTCACGTACAAATGGTGTGGTTTTTCTACACGTAGATAAAGACATTGAGATTGTCTTGCACTTAGAAGTAAGACAATTGCTGGGTGAGTTAAATGGGCTTAGCCCAAAGATTTCAGGTCTTCTGGGCTACCGAAGGGCACATAACTTATAGTCAAAAGTTGAATATAGTAATGACCAGTCGCGATTGTACAGAGTACAGTGTAGCCGATTTCAATTAACAAAAAGACCAGGCAAAAATGCAAAAGTGCGAAAACTGTTCCAATGCTGCTGGTAAGAGGCTAATCCGACGTATTTTTGTGACGAGAAATCGAATGGTGCAAACCGCGTTGCTCTCCGACCAATACTTTTGGCTGTAGTGACAATTGAATGATCATTTATGTCATAATCACGTGCACAGCAACGGCTCTTACTCCATGGAAACCAGGGAAATTTGCAATTTTTCAACAGCTGCCGATGCCTGGCTCAATCGCATCTTTTGGCACCTTACTGAAGTGGGTCAGTGTTCAGTTGTACTTTTTACAGCAGACTGTATCAAGAACCTTGTGTTTCTCACGTACAAATGGTGTGGTTTTTCTACACGTAGATAAAGACATTGAGATTGTCTTGCACTTAGAAGTAAGGCAATTGCTGGGTGAGTTAAATGGGCTTAGCCCAAAGATTTGACGTCTTCTGGGGCTACCGAAGGGCACATAACTTATAGTCAAAAGTTGAATATAGTAATGACCAGTCGCGATTGTACAGAGTACAGTGTAGCCGATTTCAATTAACAAAAAAGACCAGGCAAAAATGCAAAAGTGCGAAAACTGTTCCAGTGCTGCTGGTAAGAGGCTAATCCGACGTATTTTGTGACGAGAAATCGAATGGTGCAAACCGCGTTGCTCTCCGACCAATACTTTTGGCTGTAGTGACAATTGAATGATCATTTATGTCATAATCACGTGCCCAGCAACGGCTCTTACTCCATGGAAACCAGGGAAATTTGCAATTTTTCAACAGCTGCCATTGCCTGGCTCAATTCCGCATCTTTTGGCACCTTATTCATGTGGGTCTGTGGTCAGTTGTACTTTTTTACAGCAGACTGTATCAAGTACCTTTGTGTTTTTCACGCACAAATGGTGTGGTTTTTCTACACGTAGATAAAGACATTGAGATTGTCTTTGACTTAGAAGTAAGACAATTGCTGGGTGAGGTTAAATGGGCTTGGCCCAAAGATTTCAGGTCTTCTGGGCTACCGAAGGGCACATAACTTATAGTCAAAAGTTGAATATAGTAATGACCAGTCGCGATTGTACAGAGTACAGTGTCGCCGATTTCAATTAACAAAAAGACCAGGCAAAATGCAAAAGTGCAAAAACTGTTCCAGTGCTGCTGGTAAGAGGCTAATCCGACGTATTTTGTGACGACAAATCGAATGGTGCAAACCGCGTTGCTCTCCGACCAATACTTTGGGCTGTAGTGACAATTGAATGATCATTTATGTCATAATCACGTGCCCAGCAACGGCTCTTACTCATGGAAACCAGGGAAAATTTGCAATTTTTCAACAGCTGCCGATGCCTGGCTCAATTCCGCATCTTTTGCACCTTACTGAAGTGGGTCAGTGTTCAGTTGTACTTTTTACAGCAGACTGTATCAAGTACCTTGTGTTTTTCACGTACAAATGGTGTGGTTTTTCTACACGTAGATAAAGACATTGAGATTGTCTTGGACTGAGAAGTAAGACAATTGCTGGGTGAGTTAAATGGGCTTGGCCCAAAGATTTCAGGTCTTCTGGGCTACCGAAGGGCACATAACTTATAGTCAAAAGTTGAATATAGTAATGACCAGTCGCGATTGTACAGAGTACCGTGTAGCGATTTCAATTAACAAAAAGACCAGGCAAAAATGCAAAAGTGCGAAAACTGTTCCAGTGCTGCTGGTAAGAGGCTAATCCGACGTATTTTGTGACGAGAAATCGAATGGTGCAAACCGCGTTGCTCTCCGACCAATACTTTTGCCTGTAGCGACAATTGAATGATCATTTATGTCATAATCACGTGCACAGCAACGGCTCTTACTCCATGGAAACCAGGGAAATTGGCAATTTTTCAACAGCTGCCGATACCTGGCCCAATTCCGCATCTTTTGCACCTTATAAATGTGGGTCAGTGTTTAGTTGTACTTTTTACAGCAGACTGTATCAGTACCTTGTGTTTTTTATGTACAAATGGTGTGGTTTTTTCTACACGTAGATAAAGACATTGAGATTGTCTTGCACTTAGAAGTAAGACAATTGTTGGGTGAGTTAAATGGCTTAGCCCAAAGATTTCAGGTCTTCTTGGGCTACCGAAGGGCACTAACTTATAGTCAAAAGTTGAATATAGTAATGACCCAGTCGCGATTGTTACAGAGTACAGTGTAGCCGATTTCAATTAACAAAAGACAGGCAAAAATGCAAAGTGGAAAAACTGTTCCAGTGCTGCTGGTAAGAGGCTAATCCGACGTATTTTGTGACGAGAAATCGAATGGTGCAATCCGCGTTGCTCTCCGACCAATACGTTTGGCTGTAGTGACAATTGAATGATCATTTATGTCATAATCACGTGCCGGCAACGGCTCTTACTCCATGGAAACCAGGAAATTTGCAATTTTTCAACAGCTGCCGATGCCTGGCTCAATTCCGCATCTTTTGGCACCTTATTCATGTGGGTCTGTGGTCAGTTGTACTTTTTACAGCAGACTGTATCAAGTACCTTGTGTTTTTCACGTACGTACAAATGGTGTGGTTTTTCTACACGTAGATAAAGACATTGAGATTGTCTTGCACTTAGAAGTAAGACAATTGCTGGGTGAGTTAAATGGGCTTGGCCCAATGATTTCAGGTCTTCTGGGCTACCGAAGGGCACATAACTTATAGTCAAAAGTTGAATATAGTAATGACCAGTCGCGATTGTACAGAGTACAGTGTAGCCGATTTCAATTAACAAAAAGACCAGGCAAAAATGCAAAAGTGCGAAAACTGTTCCAGTGCTGCTGGTAAGAGGCTAATCCGACGTATTTTGTGACGAGAAATCGAATGGTGCAAACCGCGTTGCTCTCCGACCAAAACTTTTGGCTGTAGTGACAATTGAATGATCATTTATGTCATAATCACGTGCCCAGCAACGGCTCTTACTCCATGGAAACCAGGGAAATTTGCAATTTTTCAACAGCTGCCGATGCCTGGCCCAATTCCGCACCTTTTGGCACCTTATAAATGTGGGTCAGTGTTTAGTTGTACTTTTTACAGCAGACTGTATCAAGTACCTTGTGTTTTTCACGTACAAATGGTGTGGTTTTTCTACACGTAGATAAAGACATTGAGATTGTCTTGCACTTAGAAGTAAGACAATTGCTGGGTGAGTTAAATGGGCTTAGCCCAAAGATTTCAGGTCTTCTGGGCTACCGAAGGGCACATAACTTATAGTCAAAAGTTGAATATAGTAATGACCAGTCGCGATTGTACAGAGTACAGTGTAGCCGATTTCAATTAACAAAAAGACCAGGCAAAAATGCAAAAGTGGAAAAACTGTTCCAGTGCTGCTGGTAAGAGGCTAATCCGACGTATTTTGTGACGAGAAATCGAATGGTGCAAACCGCGTTGCTCTCCGATCAATACTTTTGGCTGTAGTGACAATTGAATGATCATTTATGTCATAATCACGTGCCCAGCAACGGCTCTTACTCCATGGAAACCAGGGAAATTTGCAATTTTTCAACAGCTGCCGATGCCTGGCTCAATTCCGCATCTTTTGGCACCTTACTGAAGTGGGTCAGTGTTCAGTTGTACTTTTTACAGCAGACTGTATCAAGAACCTTGTGTTTCTCACGTACAAATGGTGTGGTTTTTCTACACGTAGATAAAGACATTGAGATTGTCTTGCACTTAGAAGTAAGACAATTGCTGGGTTAGTTAAATGGGCTTAGCCCAAAGATTTCAGGTCTTCTGGGCTACCGAAGGGCACATAACTTATAGTCAAAAGTTGAATATAGTAATGACCAGTCGCGATTGTACAGAGTACAGTGTAGCCGATTTCAATTAACAAAAAGACCAGGCAAAAATGCAAAAGTGGAAAAACTGTTCCAGTGCTGCTGGTAAGAGGCTAATCCGACGTATTTTGTGACGAGAAATCGAATGGTGCAATCCGCGTTGCTCTCCGACCAATACGTTTGGCTGTAGCGACAATTGAATGATCATTTATGTCATAATCACGTGCCCGGCAACGGCTCTTACTCCATGGAAACCAGGGAAATTTGCAATTTTTCAACAGCTGCCGATGCCTGGCTCAATTCCGCATCTTTTGGCACCTTATTCATGTGGGTCTGTGGTCAGTTGTACTTTTTACAGCAGACTGTATCAAGTACCTTGTGTTTTTCACGTACAAATGGTGTGGTTTTCTACACGTAGATAAAGACATTGAGATTGTCTTGCACTTAGAAGTAAGACAATTGCTGGGTGAGTTAAATGGGCTTAGCCCAAAAATTTCAGGTCTTCTGGGCTACCGAAGGGCACATAACTTATAGTCAAAAGTTGAATATAGTAATGACCAGTCGCGATTGTACAGAGTACAGTGTAGCAGATTTCAATTAACAAAAAGACCAGGCAAAAATGCAAAAGTGGAAAAACTGTTCCAGTGCTGCTGGTAACAGGCTAATCCGACGTATTTTGTGACGAGAAATCGAATGGTGCAAACCGCGTTGCTCTCCGATCAATACTTTTGGCTGTAGTGACAATTGAATGATCATTTATGTCATAATCACGTGCCCAGCAACGGCTCTTACTCCATGGAAACCAGGGAAATTTGCAACTTTTCAACAGCTGCCGATGCCTGGCTCAATTCCGCATCTTTTGGCACCTTACTGAAGTGGGTCAGTGTTCAGTTGTACTTTTTACAGCAGACTGTATCAAGTACCTTGTGTTTTTTATGTACAAATGGTGTGGTTTTTCTACACGTAGATAAAGACATTGAGATTGTCTTGGACTGAGAAGTAAGACAATTGCTGGGTGAGTTAAATGGGCTTGGCCCAAAGATTTCAGGTCTTCTGGGCTACCGAAGGGCACATAACTTATAGTCAAAAGTTGAATATAGTAATGACCAGTCGCGATTGTACAGAGTACCGTGTAGCCGATTTCATTAACAAAAAGACCAGGCAAAAATGCAAAAGTGCGAAAACTGTTCCAGTGCTGCTGGTAAGAGGCTAATCCGACGTATTTTGTGACGAGAAATCGAATGGTGCAAACCGCGTTGCTCTCCGACCAATACTTTTGCCTGTAGCGACAATTGAATGATCATTTATGTCATAATCACGTGCACAGCAACGGCTCTTACTCCATGGAAACCAGGGAAATTGGCAATTTTTCAACAGCTGCCGATACCTGGCCCAATTCCGCATCTTTTGGCACCTTATAAATGTGGGTCAGTGTTTAGTTGTACTTTTTACAGCAGACTGTATCAAGTACCTTGTGTTTTTTATGTACAAATGGTGTGGTTTTTCTACACGTAGATAAAGACATTGAGATTGTCTTGCACTTAGAAGTAAGACAATTGTTGGGTGAGTTAAATGGGCTTAGCCCAAAGATTTCAGGTCTTCTGGGCTACCGAAGGGCACATAACTTATAGTCAAAAGTTGAATATAGTAATGACCAGTCGCGATTGTACAGAGTACAGTGTAGCCGATTTCAATTAACAAAAAGACCAGGCAAAAATGCAAAAGTGGAAAAACTGTTCCAGTGCTGCTGGTAAGAGGCTAATCCGACGTATTTTGTGACGAGAAATCGAATGGTGCAATCCGCGTTGCTCTCCGACCAATACGTTTGGCTGTAGTGACAATTGAATGATCATTTATGTCATAATCACGTGCCCGGCAACGGCTCTTACTCCATGGAAACCAGGGAAATTTGCAATTTTTCAACAGCTGCCGATGCCTGGCTCAATTCCGCATCTTTTGGCACCTTATTCATGTGGGTCTGTGGTCAGTTGTACTTTTTACAGCAGACTGTATCAAGTACCTTGTGTTTTTCACGTACAAATGGTGTGGTTTTTCTACACGTAGATAAAGACATTGAGATTGTCTTGCACTTAGAAGTAAGACAATTGCTGGGTGAGTTAAATGGGCTTGGCCCAATGATTTCAGGTCTTCTGGGCTACCGAAGGGCACATAACTTATAGTCAAAAGTTGAATATAGTAATGACCAGTCGCGATTGTACAGAGTACAGTGTAGCCGATTTCAATTAACAAAAGACCAGGCAAAAATGCAAAAGTGCGAAAACTGTTCCAGTGCTGCTGGTAAGAGGCTAATCCGACGTATTTTGTGACGAGAAATCGAATGGTGCAAACGCGTTGCTCTCCGACCAAAACTTTTGGCTGTAGTGACAATTGAATGATCATTTATGTCATAATCACGTGCCAAGCAACGGCTCTTACTCCATGGAAACCAGGGAAATTTGCAATTTTTCAACAGCTGCCGATGCCTGGCCCCAATTCCGCACCTTTTGGCACCTTATAAATGTGGGTCAGTGTTTAGTTGTACTTTTTACAGCAGACTGTATCAAGTACCTTGTGTTTTTCACGTACAAATGGTGTGGTTTTTCTACACGTAGATAAAGACATTGAGATTGTCTTGCACTTAGAAGTAAGACAATTGCTGGGTGAGTTAAATGGGCTTAGCCCAAAGATTTCAGGTCTTCTGGGCTACCGAAGGGCACATAACTTATAGTCAAAAGTTGAATATAGTAATGACCAGTCGCGATTGTACAGAGTACAGTGTAGCCGATTTCAATTAACAAAAAGACCAGGCAAAAATGCAAAAGTGGAAAAACTGTTCCAGTGCTGCTGGTAAGAGGCTAATCCGACGTATTTTGTGACGAGAAATCGAATGGTGCAAACCGCGTTGCTCTCCGATCAATACTTTTGGCTGTAGTGACAATTGAATGATCATTTATGTCATAATCACGTGCCCAGCAACGGCTCTTACTCCATGGAAACCAGGGAAATTTGCAATTTTTCAACAGCTGCCGATGCCTGGCTCAATTCCGCATCTTTTGGCACCTTACTGAAGTGGGTCAGTGTTCAGTTGTACTTTTTACAGCAGACTGTATCAAGAACCTTGTGTTTCTCACGTACAAATGGTGTGGTTTTTCTACACGTAGATAAAGACATTGAGATTGTCTTGCACTTAGAAGTAAGGCAATTGCTGGGTGAGTTAAATGGGCTAAGCGCAAAGATTTGACGTCTTCTGGGCTACCGAAGGGCACATAACTTATAGTCAAAAGTTGAATATAGTAATGACCAGTCGCGATTGTACAGAGTACAGTGTAGCCGATTTCAATTAACAAAAAGACCAGGCAAAAATGCAAAAGTGCGAAAACTGTTCCAGTGCTGCTGGTAAGAGGCTAATCCGACGTATTTTGTGACGAGAAATCGAATGGTGCAAACCGCGTTGCTCTCCGACCAATACTTTTGCCTGTAGCGACAATTGAATGATCATTTATGTCATAATCACGTGCACAGCAACGGCTCTTACTCCATGGAAACCAGGGAAATTGGCAATTTTTCAACAGCTGCCGATACCTGGCCCAATTCCGCATCTTTTGGCACCTTATAAATGTGGGTCAGTGTTTAGTTGTACTTTTTACAGCAGACTGTATCAAGTACCTTGTGTTTTTTATGTACAAATGGTGTGGTTTTTCTACACGTAGATAAAGACATTGAGATTGTCTTGCACTTAGAAGTAAGACAATTGCTGGGTGAGTTAAATGGGCTTAGCCCAAAGATTTCAGGTCTTCTGGGCTACCGAAGGGCACATAACTTATAGTCAAAAGTTGAATATAGTAATGACCAGTCGCGATTGTACAGAGTACAGTGTAGCCGATTTCAATTAACAAAAAGACCAGGCAAAAATGCAAAATTGGAAAAATTGTTCCAGTGCTGCTGGTAAGAGGCTAATCCGACGTATTTTGTGACGAGAAATCGAATGGTGCAAACCGCGTTGCTCTCCGACCAATACTTTTGCCTGTAGCGACAATTGAATGATCATTTATGTCATAATCACGTGCACAGCAACGGCTCTTACTCCATGGAAACCAGGGAAATTGGCAATTTTTCAACAGCTGCCGATACCTGGCCCAATTCCGCATCTTTTGGCACCTTATAAATGTGGGTCTGTGTTTAGTTGTACATTTTACAGCAGACTGTATCAAGTACCTCGTGTTTTTTATGTACAAATGGTGTGGTTTTTCTACACGCAGATAAAGACATTGAGATAGTCTTGCACTTAGAAGTAAGACAATTGCTGGGTGAGTTAAATGGGCTTAGCCCAAAGATTTCAGGTCTTCTGGGCTACCGAAGGGCACATAACTTATAGTCAAAAGTTGAATATAGTAATGACCAGTCGCGATTGTACAGAGTACAGTGTAGCCGATTTCAATTAACAAAAAGACCAGGCAAAAATGCAAAATTGGAAAAACTGTTCCAGTGCTGCTGGTAAGAGGCTAATCCGACGTATTTTGTAACGAGAAATCGAATGGTGCAAACCGCGTTGCTCTCCGACCAATACTTTTGGCTGTAGTGACAATTGAATGATCATTTATGTCATAATCACGTGCCCAGCAACGGCTCTTACTCCATGGAAACCAGGGAAATTTGCAATTTTTCAACAGCTGCCATTGCCTGGCTCAATTCCGCATCTTTTGGCACCTTATTCATGTGGGTCTGTGGTCAGTTGTACTTTTTACAGCAGACTGTATCAAGTACCTTGTGTTTTTCACGCACAAATGGTGTGGTTTTTCTACACGTAGATAAAGACATTGAGATTGTCTTGCACTTAGAAGTAAGGCAATTGCTGGGTGAGTTAAATGGGCTTAGCCCAAAGATTTCAGGTCTTCTGGGCTACCGAAGGGCACATAACTTATAGTCAAAAGTTGAATATAGTAATGACCAGTCGCGATTGTACAGAGTACAGTGTAGCCGATTTCAATTAACAAAAAGACCAGGCAAAAATGCAAAAGTGCGAAAACTGTTCCAGTGCTGCTGGTAAGAGGCTAATCCGACGTATTTTGTGACGAGAAATCAAATGGTGCAAACCGCGTTGCTCTCCGACCAATACTTTTGGCTGTAGTGACAATTGAATGATCATTTATGTCATAATCACGTGCCCAGCAACGGCTCTTACTCCATGGAAACCAGGGAAGTTTGCAATTTTTCAACAGCTGCCGATGCCTGGCTCAATTCCGGATCTTTTGGCACCTTACTGAAGTTGGTCAGTGTTCAGTTGTACTTTTTACAGCAGACTGTATCAAGAACCTTGTGTTTCTCACGTACAAATGGTGTGGTTTTTCTACACGTAGATAAAGACATTGAGATTGTCTTGCACTTAGAAGTAAGACAATTGCTGGGTGAGTTAAATGGGCTTAGCCCAAAGATTTCAGGTCTTCTGGGCTACCGAAGGGCACATAACTTATAGTCAAAAGTTGAATATAGTAATGACCAGTCGCGATTGTACAGAGTACAGTGTAGCCGATTTCAATTAACAAAAAGACCAGGCAAAAATGCAAAAGTGCGAAAACTGTTCCAGTGCTGCTGGTAAGAGGCTAATCCGACGTATTTTGTGACGAGAAATCGAATGGTGCAAACCGCGTTGCTCTCCGACCAATACTTTTGCCTGTAGCGACAATTGAATGATCATTTATGTCATAATCACGTGCACAGCAACGGCTCTTACTCCATGGAAACCAGGGAAATTGGCAATTTTTCAACAGCTGCCGATACCTGGCCCAATTCCGCATCTTTTGGCACCTTATAAATGTGGGTCAGTGTTTAGTTGTACTTTTTACAGCAGACTGTATCAAGAACCTTGTGTTTCTCACGTACAAATGGTGTGGTTTTTCTACACGTAGATAAAGACATTGAGATTGTCTTGCACTTAGAAGTAAGACAATTGCTGGGTGAGTTAAATGGGCTTAGCCCAAAGATTTCAGGTCTTCTGGGCTACCGAAGGGCACATAACTTATAGTCAAAAGTTGAATATAGTAATGACCAGTCGCGATTGTACAGAGTACAGTGTAGCCGATTTCAATTAACAAAAAGACCAGGCAAAAATGCAAAAGTGGAAAAACTGTTCCAGTGCTGCTGGTAAGAGGCTAATCCGACGTATTTTGTGACGAGAAATCGAATGGTGCAATCCGCGTTGCTCTCCGACCAATACGTTTCGATGTAGCGACAATTGAATGATCATTTATGTCATAATCACGTGCCCAGCAACGGCTCTTACTCCATGGAAACCAGGGAAATTTGCAATTTTTCAACAGCTGCCGATGCCTGGCTCAATTCCGCATCTTTTGGCACCTTACTGAAGTGGGTCAGTGTTTAGTTGTACTTTTTACAGCAGACTGTATCAAGTACCTTGTGTTTTTTATGTACAAATGGTGTGGTTTTTCTACACGTAGATAAAGACATTGAGATTGTCTTGCACTTAGAAGTAAGACAATTGCTGGGTGAGTTAAATGGGCTTAGCCCAAAGATTTCAGGTCTTCTGGGCTACCGAAGGGCACATAACTTATAGTCAAAAGTTGAATATAGTAATGACCAGTCGCGATTGTACAGAGTACAGTGTAGCCGATTTCAATTAACAAAAAGACCAGGCAAAAATGCAAAAGTGGAAAAACTGTTCCAGTGCTGCTGGTAAGAGGCTAATCCGACGTATTTTGTGACGACAAATCGAATGGTGCAAACCGCGTTGCTCTCCGACCAATACTTTTGGCTGTAGTGACAATTGAATGATCATTTATGTCATAATCACCTGCCCAGCAACGGCTCTTACTCCATGGAAACCAGGGAAATTTGCAATTTTTCAACAGCTGCCGATGCCTGGCTCAATTCCGCATCTTTTGGCACCTTACTGAAGTGGGTCAGTGTTCAGTTGTACTTTTTACAGCAGACTGTATCAAGAACCTTGTGTTTCTCACGTACAAATGGTGTGGTTTTTCTACACGTAGATAAAGACATTGAGATTGTCTTGCACTTAGAAGTAAGACAATTGCTGGGTGAGTTAAATGGGCTTAGCCCAAAGATTTCAGGTCTTCTGGGCTACCGAAGGGCACATAACTTATAGTCAAAAGTTGAATATAGTAATGACCAGTCGCGATTGTACAGAGTACAGTGTAGCCGATTTCAATTAACAAAAAGACCAGGCAAAAATGCAAAAGTGCGAAAACTGTTCCAGTGCTGCTGGTAAGAGGCTAATCCGACGTATTTTGTGACGAGAAATCGAATGGTGCAAACCGCGTTGCTCTCCGACCAATACTTTTGGCTGTAGTGACAATTGAATGATCATTTATGTCATAATCACGTGCCCAGCAACGGCTCTTACTCCATGGAAACCAGGGAAATTTGCAATTTTTCAACAGCTGCCGATGCCTGGCTCAATTCCGCATCTTTTGGCACCTTACTGAAGTGGGTCAGTGTTCAGTTGTACTTTTTACAGCAGACTGTATCAAGTACCTTGTGTTTCTCACGTACAAATGGTGTGGTTTTTCTACACGTAGATAAAGACATTGAGATTGTCTTGCACTTAGAAGTAAGGCAATTGCTGGGTGAGTTAAATGGGCTTAGCCCAAAGATTTCAGGTCTTCTGGGCTACCGAAGGGCACATAACTTATAGTCAAAAGTTGAATATAGTAATGACCAGTCGCGATTGTACAGAGTACAGTGTAGCCGATTTCAATTAACAAAAAGACCAGGCAAAAATGCAAAATTGGAAAAATTGTTCCAGTGCTGCTGGTAAGAGGCTAATCCGACGTATTTTGTGACGAGAAATCGAATGGTGCAAACCGCGTTGCTCTCCGACCAATACTTTTGCCTGTAGCGACAATTGAATGATCATTTATGTCATAATCACGTGCACAGCAACGGCTCTTACTCCATGGAAACCAGGGAAATTTGCAATTTTTCAACAGCTGCCGATACCTGGCCCAATTCCGCATCTTTTGGCACCTTATAAATGTGGGTCAGTGTTTAGTTGTACTTTTTACAGCAGACTGTATCAAGAACCTTGTGTTTCTCACGTACAAATGGTGTGGTTTTTCTACACGTAGATAAAGACATTGAGATTGTCTTGCACTTAGAAGTAAGACAATTGCTGGGTGAGTTAAATGGGCTTAGCCCAAAGATTTGACGTCTTCTGGGCTACCGAAGGGCACATAACTTATAGTCAAAAGTTGAATATAGTAATGACCAGTCGCGATTGTACAGAGTACAGTGTAGCCGATTTCAATTAACAAAAAGACCAGGCAAAAATGCAAAAGTGGAAAAACTGTTCCAGTGCTGCTGGTAAGAGGCTAATCCGACGTATTTTGTGACGAGAAATCGAATGGTGCAATCCGCGTTGCTCTCCGACCAATACGTTTGGCTGTAGCGACAATTGAATGATCATTTATGTCATAATCACGTGCCCGGCAACGGCTCTTACTCCATGGAAACCATGGAAATTTGCAATTTTTCAACAGCTGCCGATGCCTGGCTGAATTCCGCATCTTTTGGCACCTTACTGAAGTTGGTCAGTGTTCAGTTGTACTTTTTACAGCAGACTGTATCAAGTACCTTGTGTTTCTCACGTACAAATGGTGTGGTTTTTCTACACGTAGATAAAGACATTGAGATTGTCTTGCACTTAGAAGTAAGGCAATTGCTGGGTGAGTTAAATGGGCTTAGCCCAAAGATTTCAGGTCTTCTGGGCTACCGAAGGGCACATAACTTATAGTCAAAAGTTGAATATAGTAATGACCAGTCGCGATTGTACAGAGTACAGTGTAGCCGATTTCAATTAACAAAAAGACCAGGCAAAAATGCAAAAGTGGAAAAACTGTTCCAGTGCTGCTGGTAAGAGGCTAATCCGACGTATTTTGTGACGACAAATCGAATGGTGCAAACCGCGTTGCTCTCCGACCAATACTTTTGGCTGTAGTGACAATTGAATGATCATTTATGTCATAATCACCTGCCCAGCAACGGCTCTTACTCCATGGAAACCAGGGAAATTTGCAATTTTTCAACAGCTGCCGATGCCTGGCTCAATTCCGCATCTTTTGGCACCTTACTGAAGTGGGTCAGTGTTCAGTTGTACTTTTTACAGCAGACTGTATCAAGAACCTTGTGTTTCTCACGTACAAATGGTGTGGTTTTTCTACACGTAGATAAAGACATTGAGATTGTCTTGCACTTAGAAGTAAGACAATTGCTGGGTGAGTTAAATGGGCTTAGCCCAAAGATTTCAGGTCTTCTGGGCTACCGAAGGGCACATAACTTATAGTCAAAAGTTGAATATAGTAATGACCAGTCGCGATTGTACAGAGTACAGTGTAGCCGATTTCAATTAACAAAAAGACCAGGCAAAAATGCAAAAGTGCGAAAACTGTTCCAGTGCTGCTGGTAAGAGGCTAATCCGACGTATTTTGTGACGAGAAATCGAATGGTGCAAACCGCGTTGCTCTCCGACCAATACTTTTGGCTGTAGTGACAATTGAATGATCATTTATGTCATAATCACGTGCCCAGCAACGGCTCTTACTCCATGGAAACCAGGGAAATTTGCAATTTTTCAACAGCTGCCGATGCCTGGCTCAATTCCGCATCTTTTGGCACCTTACTGAAGTGGGTCAGTGTTCAGTTGTACTTTTTACAGCAGACTGTATCAAGTACCTTGTGTTTCTCACGTACAAATGGTGTGGTTTTTCTACACGTAGATAAAGACATTGAGATTGTCTTGCACTTAGAAGTAAGGCAATTGCTGGGTGAGTTAAATGGGCTTAGCCCAAAGATTTCAGGTCTTCTGGGCTACCGAAGGGCACATAACTTATAGTCAAAAGTTGAATATAGTAATGACCAGTCGCGATTGTACAGAGTACAGTGTAGCCGATTTCAATTAACAAAAAGACCAGGCAAAAATGCAAAATTGGAAAAATTGTTCCAGTGCTGCTGGTAAGAGGCTAATCCGACGTATTTTGTGACGAGAAATCGAATGGTGCAAACCGCGTTGCTCTCCGACCAATACTTTTGCCTGTAGCGACAATTGAATGATCATTTATGTCATAATCACGTGCACAGCAACGGCTCTTACTCCATGGAAACCAGGGAAATTTGCAATTTTTCAACAGCTGCCGATACCTGGCCCAATTCCGCATCTTTTGGCACCTTATAAATGTGGGTCAGTGTTTAGTTGTACTTTTTACAGCAGACTGTATCAAGAACCTTGTGTTTCTCACGTACAAATGGTGTGGTTTTTCTACACGTAGATAAAGACATTGAGATTGTCTTGCACTTAGAAGTAAGACAATTGCTGGGTGAGTTAAATGGGCTTAGCCCAAAGATTTGACGTCTTCTGGGCTACCGAAGGGCACATAACTTATAGTCAAAAGTTGAATATAGTAATGACCAGTCGCGATTGTACAGAGTACAGTGTAGCCGATTTCAATTAACAAAAAGACCAGGCAAAAATGCAAAAGTGGAAAAACTGTTCCAGTGCTGCTGGTAAGAGGCTAATCCGACGTATTTTGTGACGAGAAATCGAATGGTGCAATCCGCGTTGCTCTCCGACCAATACGTTTGGCTGTAGCGACAATTGAATGATCATTTATGTCATAATCACGTGCCCGGCAACGGCTCTTACTCCATGGAAACCATGGAAATTTGCAATTTTTCAACAGCTGCCGATGCCTGGCTGAATTCCGCATCTTTTGGCACCTTACTGAAGTTGGTCAGTGTTCAGTTGTACTTTTTACAGCAGACTGTATCAAGTACCTTGTGTTTCTCACGTACAAATGGTGTGGTTTTTCTACACGTAGATAAAGACATTGAGATTGTCTTGCACTTAGAAGTAAGGCAATTGCTGGGTGAGTTAAATGGGCTTAGCCCAAAGATTTCAGGTCTTCTGGGCTACCGAAGGGCACATAACTTATAGTCAAAAGTTGAATATAGTAATGACCAGTCGCGATTGTACAGAGTACAGTGTAGCCGATTTCAATTAACAAAAAGACCAGGCAAAAATGCAAAATTGGAAAAATTGTTCCAGTGCTGCTGGTAAGAGGCTAATCCGACGTATTTTGTGACGAGAAATCGAATGGTGCAAACCGCGTTGCTCTCCGACCAATACTTTTGCCTGTAGCGACAATTGAATGATCATTTATGTCATAATCACGTGCACAGCAACGGCTCTTACTCCATGGAAACCAGGGAAATTGGCAATTTTTCAACAGCTGCCGATACCTGGCCCAATTCCGCATCTTTTGGCACCTTATAAATGTGGGTCTGTGTTTAGTTGTACATTTTACAGCAGACTGTATCAAGTACCTCGTGTTTTTTATGTACAAATGGTGTGGTTTTTCTACACGTAGATAAAGACATTGAGATTGTCTTGCACTTAGAAGTAAGACAATTGCTGGGTGAGTTAAATGGGCTTAGCCCAAAGATTTCAGGTCTTCTGGGCTACCGAAGGGCACATAACTTATAGTCAAAAGTTGAATATAGTAATGACCAGTCGCGATTGTACAGAGTACAGTGTAGCCGATTTCAATTAACAAAAAGACCAGGCAAAAATGCAAAAGTGGAAAAACTGTTCCAGTGCTGCTGGTAAGAGGCTAATCCGACGTATTTTGTGACGAGAAATCGAATGGTGCAATCCGCGTTGCTCTCCGACCAATACGTTTGGCTGTAGCGACAATTGAATGATCATTTATGTCATAATCACGTGCCCGGCAACGGCTCTTACTCCATGGAAACCAGGGAAATTTGCAATTTTTCAACAGCTGCCGATGCCTGGCTCAATTCCGCATCTTTTGGCACCTTACTGAAGTTGGTCAGTGTTCAGTTGTACTTTTTACAGCAGACTGTATCAAGTACCTTGTGTTTCTCACGTACAAATGGTGTGGTTTTTCTACACGTAGATAAAGACATTGAGATTGTCTTGCACTTAGAAGTAAGGCAATTGCTGGGTGAGTTAAATGGGCTTAGCCCAAAGATTTCAGGTCTTCTGGGCTACCGAAGGGCACATAACTTATAGTCAAAAGTTGAATATAGTAATGACCAGTCGCGATTGTACAGAGTACAGTGTAGCCGATTTCAATTAACAAAAAGACCAGGCAAAAATGCAAAATTGGAAAAATTGTTCCAGTGCTGCTGGTAAGAGGCTAATCCGACGTATTTTGTGACGAGAAATCGAATGGTGCAAACCGCGTTGCTCTCCGACCAATACTTTTGCCTGTAGCGACAATTGAATGATCATTTATGTCATAATCACGTGCACAGCAACGGCTCTTACTCCATGGAAACCAGGGAAATTGGCAATTTTTCAACAGCTGCCGATACCTGGCCCAATTCCGCATCTTTTGGCACCTTATAAATGTGGGTCTGTGTTTAGTTGTACATTTTACAGCAGACTGTATCAAGTACCTCGTGTTTTTTATGTACAAATGGTGTGGTTTTTCTACACGTAGATAAAGACATTGAGATTGTCTTGCACTTAGAAGTAAGACAATTGCTGGGTGAGTTAAATGGGCTTAGCCCAAAGATTTCAGGTCTTCTGGGCTACCGAAGGGCACATAACTTATAGTCAAAAGTTGAATATAGTAATGACCAGTCGCGATTGTACAGAGTACAGTGTAGCCGATTTCAATTAACAAAAAGACCAGGCAAAAATGCAAAAGTGGAAAAACTGTTCCAGTGCTGCTGGTAAGAGGCTATTCCGACGTATTTTGTAACGAGAAATCGAATGGTGCAAACCGCGTTGCTCTCCGACCAATACTTTTGGCTGTAGTGACAATTGAATGATCATTTATGTCATAATCACGTGCCCAGCAACGGCTCTTACTCCATGGAAACCAGGGAAATTTGCAATTTTTCAACAGCTGCCGATGCCTGGCTCAATTCCGCATCTTTTGGCACCTTACTGAAGTGGGTCAGTGTTTAGTTGTACTTTTTACAGCAGACTGTATCAAGTACCTTGTGTTTTTTATGTACAAATGGTGTGGTTTTTCTACACGTAGATAAAGACATTGAGATTGTCTTGCACTTAGAAGTAAGACAATTGCTGGGTGAGTTAAATGGGCTTAGCCCAAAGATTTCAGGTCTTCTGGGCTACCGAAGGGCACATAACTTATAGTCAAAAGTTGAATATAGTAATGACCAGTCGCGATTGTACAGAGTACAGTGTAGCCGATTTCAATTAACAAAAAGACCAGGCAAAAATGCAAAAGTGGAAAAACTGTTCCAGTGCTGCTGGTAAGAGGCTAATCCGACGTATTTTGTGACGACAAATCGAATGGTGCAAACCGCGTTGCTCTCCGACCAATACTTTTGGCTGTAGTGACAATTGAATGATCATTTATGTCATAATCACGTGCCCAGCAACGGCTCTTACTCCATGGAAACCAGGGAAATTTGCAATTTTTCAACAGCTGCCGATGCCTGGCTCAATTCCGCATCTTTTGGCACCTTACTGAAGTGGGTCAGTGTTCAGTTGTACTTTTTACAGCAGACTGTATCAAGAACCTTGTGTTTCTCACGTACAAATGGTGTGGTTTTTCTACACGTAGATAAAGACATTGAGATTGTCTTGCACTTAGAAGTAAGACAATTGCTGGGTGAGTTAAATGGGCTTAGCCCAAAGATTTCAGGTCTTCTGGGCTACCGAAGGGCACATAACTTATAGTCAAAAGTTGAATATAGTAATGACCAGTCGCGATTGTACAGAGTACAGTGTAGCCGATTTCAATTAACAAAAAGACCAGGCAAAAATGCAAAAGTGGAAAAACTGTTCCAGTGCTGCTGGTAAGAGGCTATTCCGACGTATTTTGTAACGAGAAATCGAATGGTGCAAACCGCGTTGCTCTCCGACCAATACTTTTGGCTGTAGTGACAATTGAATGATCATTTATGTCATAATCACGTGCCCAGCAACGGCTCTTACTCCATGGAAACCAGGGAAATTTGCAATTTTTCAACAGCTGCCGATGCCTGGCTCAATTCCGCATCTTTTGGCACCTTACTGAAGTGGGTCAGTGTTTAGTTGTACTTTTTACAGCAGACTGTATCAAGTACCTTGTGTTTTTTATGTACAAATGGTGTGGTTTTTCTACACGTAGATAAAGACATTGAGATTGTCTTGCACTTAGAAGTAAGACAATTGCTGGGTGAGTTAAATGGGCTTAGCCCAAAGATTTCAGGTCTTCTGGGCTACCGAAGGGCACATAACTTATAGTCAAAAGTTGAATATAGTAATGACCAGTCGCGATTGTACAGAGTACAGTGTAGCCGATTTCAATTAACAAAAAGACCAGGCAAAAATGCAAAAGTGGAAAAACTGTTCCAGTGCTGCTGGTAAGAGGCTAATCCGACGTATTTTGTGACGACAAATCGAATGGTGCAAACCGCGTTGCTCTCCGACCAATACTTTTGGCTGTAGTGACAATTGAATGATCATTTATGTCATAATCACGTGCCCAGCAACGGCTCTTACTCCATGGAAACCAGGGAAATTTGCAATTTTTCAACAGCTGCCGATGCCTGGCTCAATTCCGCATCTTTTGGCACCTTACTGAAGTGGGTCAGTGTTCAGTTGTACTTTTTACAGCAGACTGTATCAAGAACCTTGTGTTTCTCACGTACAAATGGTGTGGTTTTTCTACACGTAGATAAAGACATTGAGATTGTCTTGCACTTAGAAGTAAGACAATTGCTGGGTGAGTTAAATGGGCTTAGCCCAAAGATTTCAGGTCTTCTGGGCTACCGAAGGGCACATAACTTATAGTCAAAAGTTGAATATAGTAATGACCAGTCGCGATTGTACAGAGTACAGTGTAGCCGATTTCAATTAACAAAAAGACCAGGCAAAAATGCAAAAGTGCGAAAACTGTTCCAGTGCTGCTGGTAAGAGGCTAATCCGACGTATTTTGTGACGAGAAATCGAATGGTGCAAACCGCGTTGCTCTCCGACCAATACTTTTGGCTGTAGTGACAATTGAATGATCATTTATGTCATAATCACGTGCCCAGCAACGGCTCTTACTCCATGGAAACCAGGGAAATTTGCAATTTTTCAACAGCTGCCGATGCCTGGCTCAATTCCGCATCTTTTGGCACCTTACTGAAGTGGGTCAGTGTTCAGTTGTACTTTTTACAGCAGACTGTATCAAGTACCTTGTGTTTCTCACGTACAAATGGTTTGGTTTTTCTACACGTAGATAAAGACATTGAGATTGTCTTGCACTTAGAAGTAAGGCAATTGCTGGGTGAGTTAAATGGGCTTAGCCCAAAGATTTCAGGTCTTCTGGGCTACCGAAGGGCACATAACTTATAGTCAAAAGTTGAATATAGTAATGACCAGTCGCGATTGTACAGAGTACAGTGTAGCCGATTTCAATTAACAAAAAGACCAGGCAAAAATGCAAAAGTGGAAAAACTGTTCCAGTGCTGCTGGTAAGAGGCTAATCCGACGTATTTTGTGACGAGAAATCGAATGGTGCAATCCGCGTTGCTCTCCGACCAATACGTTTGGCTGAAGCGACAATTGAATGATCATTTATGTCATAATCACGTGCCCGGCAACGGCTCTTACTCCATGGAAACCAGGGAAATTTGCAATTTTTCAACAGCTGCCGATGCCTGGCTCAATTCCGCATCTTTTGGCACCTTACTGAAGTTGGTCAGTGTTCAGTTGTACTTTTTACAGCAGACTGTATCAAGTACCTTGTGTTTCTCACGTACAAATGGTGTGGTTTTTCTACACGTAGATAAAGACATTGAGATTGTCTTGCACTTAGAAGTAAGGCAATTGCTGGGTGAGTTAAATGGGCTTAGCCCAAAGATTTCAGGTCTTCTGGGCTACCGAAGGGCACATAACTTATAGTCAAAAGTTGAATATAGTAATGACCAGTCGCGATTGTACAGAGTACAGTGTAGCCGATTTCAATTAACAAAAAGACCAGGCAAAAATGCAAAATTGGAAAAATTGTTCCAGTGCTGCTGGTAAGAGGCTAATCCGACGTATTTTGTGACGAGAAATCGAATGGTGCAAACCGCGTTGCTCTCCGACCAATACTTTTGCCTGTAGCGACAATTGAATGATCATTTATGTCATAATCACGTGCACAGCAACGGCTCTTACTCCATGGAAACCAGGGAAATTGGCAATTTTTCAACAGCTGCCGATACCTGGCCCAATTCCGCATCTTTTGGCACCTTATAAATGTGGGTCTGTGTTTAGTTGTACATTTTACAGCAGACTGTATCAAGTACCTCGTGTTTTTTATGTACAAATGGTGTGGTTTTTCTACACGTAGATAAAGACATTGAGATTGTCTTGCACTTAGAAGTAAGACAATTGCTGGGTGAGTTAAATGGGCTTAGCCCAAAGATTTCAGGTCTTCTGGGCTACCGAAGGGCACATAACTTATAGTCAAAAGTTGAATATAGTAATGACCAGTCGCGATTGTACAGAGTACAGTGTAGCCGATTTCAATTAACAAAAAGACCAGGCAAAAATGCAAAAGTGGAAAAAACTGTTCCAGTGCTGCTGGTAAGAGGCTAATCCGACGTATTTTGTGACGAGAAATCGAATGGTGCAATCCGCGTTGCTCTCCGACCAATACGTTTGGCTGTAGCGACAATTGAATGATCATTTATGTCATAATCACGTGCCCGGCAACGGCTCTTACTCCATGGAAACCAGGGAAATTTGCAATTTTTCAACAGCTGCCGATGCCTGGCTCAATTCCGCATCTTTTGGCACCTTACTGAAGTTGGTCAGTGTTCAGTTGTACTTTTTACAGCAGACTGTATCAAGTACCTTGTGTTTCTCACGTACAAATGGTGTGGTTTTTCTACACGTAGATAAAGACATTGAGATTGTCTTGCACTTAGAAGTAAGGCAATTGCTGGGTGAGTTAAATGGGCTTAGCCCAAAGATTTCAGGTCTTCTGGGCTACCGAAGGGCACATAACTTATAGTCAAAAGTTGAATATAGTAATGACCAGTCGCGATTGTACAGAGTACAGTGTAGCCGATTTCAATTAACAAAAAGACCAGGCAAAAATGCAAAATTGGAAAAATTGTTCCAGTGCTGCTGGTAAGAGGCTAATCCGACGTATTTTGTGACGAGAAATCGAATGGTGCAAACCGCGTTGCTCTCCGACCAATACTTTTGCCTGTAGCGACAATTGAATGATCATTTATGTCATAATCACGTGCACAGCAACGGCTCTTACTCCATGGAAACCAGGGAAATTGGCAATTTTTCAACAGCTGCCGATACCTGGCCCAATTCCGCATCTTTTGGCACCTTATAAATGTGGGTCTGTGTTTAGTTGTACATTTTACAGCAGACTGTATCAAGTACCTCGTGTTTTTTATGTACAAATGGTGTGGTTTTTCTACACGTAGATAAAGACATTGAGATTGTCTTGCACTTAGAAGTAAGACAATTGCTGGGTGAGTTAAATGGGCTTAGCCCAAAGATTTCAGGTCTTCTGGGCTACCGAAGGGCACATAACTTATAGTCAAAAGTTGAATATAGTAATGACCAGTCGCGATTGTACAGAGTACAGTGTAGCCGATTTCAATTAACAAAAAGACCAGGCAAAAATGCAAAAGTGGAAAAACTGTTCCAGTGCTGCTGGTAAGAGGCTATTCCGACGTATTTTGTAACGAGAAATCGAATGGTGCAAACCGCGTTGCTCTCCGACCAATACTTTTGGCTGTAGTGACAATTGAATGATCATTTATGTCATAATCACGTGCCCAGCAACGGCTCTTACTCCATGGAAACCAGGGAAATTTGCAATTTTTCAACAGCTGCCGATGCCTGGCTCAATTCCGCATCTTTGGCACCTTACTGAAGTGGGTCAGTGTTTAGTTGTACTTTTTACAGCAGACTGTATCAAGTACCTTGTGTTTTTTATGTACAAATGGTGTGGTTTTTCTACACGTAGATAAAGACATTGAGATTGTCTTGCACTTAGAAGTAAGACAATTGCTGGGTGAGTTAAATGGGCTTAGCCCAAAGATTTCAGGTCTTCTGGGCTACCGAAGGGCACATAACTTATAGTCAAAAGTTGAATATAGTAATGACCAGTCGCGATTGTACAGAGTACAGTGTAGCCGATTTCAATTAACAAAAAGACCAGGCAAAAATGCAAAAGTGGAAAAACTGTTCCAGTGCTGCTGGTAAGAGGCTAATCCGACGTATTTTGTGACGACAAATCGAATGGTGCAAACCGCGTTGCTCTCCGACCAATACTTTTGGCTGTAGTGACAATTGAATGATCATTTATGTCATAATCACGTGCCCAGCAACGGCTCTTACTCCATGGAAACCAGGGAAATTTGCAATTTTTCAACAGCTGCCGATGCCTGGCTCAATTCCGCATCTTTTGGCACCTTACTGAAGTGGGTCAGTGTTCAGTTGTACTTTTTACAGCAGACTGTATCAAGAACCTTGTGTTTCTCACGTACAAATGGTGTGGTTTTTTCTACACGTAGATAAAGACATTGAGATTGTCTTGCACTTAGAAGTAAGACAATTGCTGGGTGAGTTAAATGGGCTTAGCCCAAAGATTTCAGGTCTTCTGGGCTACCGAAGGGCACATAACTTATAGTCAAAAGTTGAATATAGTAATGACCAGTCGCGATTGTACAGAGTACAGTGTAGCCGATTTCAATTAACAAAAAGACCAGGCAAAAATGCAAAAGTGCGAAAACTGTTCCAGTGCTGCTGGTAAGAGGCTAATCCGACGTATTTTGTGACGAGAAATCGAATGGTGCAAACCGCGTTGCTCTCCGACCAATACTTTTGGCTGTAGTGACAATTGAATGATCATTTATGTCATAATCACGTGCCCAGCAACGGCTCTTACTCCATGGAAACCAGGGAAATTTGCAATTTTTCAACAGCTGCCGATGCCTGGCTCAATTCCGCATCTTTTGGCACCTTACTGAAGTGGGGTCAGTGTTTCAGTTGTACTTTTTACAGGCAGACTGTATCAAGTACCTTGTGTTTCTCACGTACAAATGGTTTTGGTTTTTCTACACGTAGATAAAGACATTGAGATTGTCTTGCACTTAGAAGTAAGGCAATTGCTGGGTGAGTTTAAATGGGCTTAGCCCAAAGATTTCAGGTCTTCTGGGCTACCGAAGGGGCACATAACTTATAGTCAAAAGTTGAAATATAGTAATGACCAGTCGCGATTGTACAGAGTACAGTGTAGCCGATTTCAATTAACAAAAAGACCAGGCAAAAATGCCCCCAAAAGTGCGAAAACTGTTCCAGTGCTGCTGGTAAGAGGCTAATCCGACGTATTTTGTGACGAGAAATCGAATGGTGCAAACCGCGTTGCTCTCCGACCAATACTTTTGGCTGTAGTGACAATTGAATGATCATTTATGTCATAATCACGTGCCCAGCAAACGGCTCTTACTCCATGGAAACCAGGGAAATTTGCAATTTTTCAACAGCTGCCATTGCCTGGCTCAATTCCGCATCTTTTGGCACCTTATTCATGTGGGTCTGTGGTCAGTTGTACTTTTTACAGCAGACTGTATCAAGTACCTTGTGTTTTTCACGCACAAATGGTGTGGTTTTTCTACACGTAGATAAAGACATTGAGATTGTCTTTGACTTAGAAGTAAGACAATTGCTGGGTGAGTTAAATGGGCTTGGCCCAAAGATTTCAGGTCTTCTGGGCTACCGAAGGGCACATAACTTATAGTCAAAAGTTGAATATAGTAATGACAGTCGCGATTGTACAGAGTACAGTGTCGCCGATTTCAATTAACAAAAAGACCAGGCAAAAATGCAAAAGTGCAAAAACTGTTCCAGTGCTGCTGGTAAGAGGCTAATCCGACGTATTTTGTGACGACAAATCGAATGGTGCAAACCGCGTTGCTCTCCGACCAATACTTTTGGCTGTAGTGACAATTGAATGATCATTTATGTCATAATCACGTGCCCAGCAAACGGCTCTTACTCCATGGAAACCAGGGAAATTTGCAATTTTGATGCCTGGCTCAATTCCGCATCTTTTGGCACCTTACTGAAGTGGGTCAGTGTTCAGTTGTACTTTTTACAGCAGACTGTATCAAGAACCTTGTGTTTTTCACGTACAAATGGAGTGGTTTTTCTACACGTAGATAAAGACATTGAGATTGTCTTGCACTTAGAAGTAAGACAATTGCTGGGTGAGTTAAATGGGCTTAGCCCAAAGATTTCAGGTCTTCTGGACTACCGAAGGGCACATAACTTATAGTCAAAAGTTGAATATAGTAATGACCAGTCGCGATTGTACAGAGTACAGTGTAGCCGATTTCAATTAACAAAAAGACCAGGCAAAAATGCAAAAGTGGAAAAACTGTTCCAGTGCTGCTGGTAAGAGGCTAATCCGACGTATTTTGTGACGAGAAATCGAATGGTGCAATCTGCGTTGCTCTCCGACCAATACGTTTGGCTGTAGCGACAATTGAATGATCATTTATGTCATAATCACGTGCCCAGCAACGGCTCTTACTCCATGGAAACCAGGGAAATTTGCAATTTTCAACAGCTGCCGATGCCTGGCTCAATTCCGCATCTTTTGGCACCTTATTCATGTGGGTCTGTGGTCAGTTGTACTTTTTACAGCAGACTGTATCAAGTACCTTGTGTTTCTCACGTACAAATGGTGTGGTTTTTCTACACGTAAATAAAGACATTGAGATTGTCTTGCACTTAGAAGTAAGACAATTGCTGGGTGAGTTTAAATGGGCTTGGCCCAAAGATTTCAGGTCTTCTGGGCTACCGAAGGGCACATAACTTATAGTCAAAAGTTGAATATAGTAATGACCAGTCGCGATTGTACAGAGTACAGTGTAGCCGATTTCAATTAACAAAAAGACCAGGCAAAAATGCAAAAGTGCAAAAACTGTTCCAGTGCTGCTGGTAAGAGGCTAATCCGACGTATTTTGTGACGAGAGAAATCGAATGGTGCAAACCGCGTTGCTCTCCGACCAATACTTTTGGCTGTAGTGACAATTGAATGATCATTTATGTCATAATCACGTGCCCAGCAACGGCTCTTACTCCATGGAAACCAGGGAAATTTGCAATTTTTTCAACAGCTGCCGATGCCTGGCTCAATTCCGCATCTTTTGGCACCTTACTGAAGTGGGTCAGTGTTCAGTTGTACTTTTTACAGCAGACTGTATCAAGAACCTTGTGTTTCTCACGTACAAATGGTGTGGTTTTTCTACACGTAGATAAAGACATTGAGATTGTCTTGCACTTAGAAGTAAGACAATTGCTGGGTGAGTTAAATGGGCTTGGCCCAAAGATTTCAGGTCTTCTTGGCTACCGAAGGGCACATAACTTATAGTCAAAAGTTGAATATAGTAATGACCAGTCGCGATTGTACAGAGTACAGTGTAGCCGATTTCAATTAACAAAAAGACCAGGCAGAAATGCAAAAGTGCGAAAACTGTTCCAGTGCTGCTGGTAAGAGGCTAATCCGACGTATTTTGTGACGAGAAATCGAATGGTGCAAACCGCGTGGCTCTCCGACCAATACTTTTGGCTGTAGCGACAATTGAATGATCATTTATGTCATAATCACGTGCCCAGCAACGGCTCTTACTCCATGGAAACCAGGGAAATTTGCAATTTTTCAACAGCTGCCGATGCCTGGCTCAATTCCGCATCTTTTGGCACCTTACTGAAGTGAGTCAGTGTTCAGTTGTACTTTTTACAGCAGACTGTATTAAGAACCTTGTGTTTCTCACGTACAAATGGTTGTGGTTTTTCTACACGTAGATAAAGACATTGAGATTGTCTTGCACTTAGAAGTAAGACAATTGCTGGGTGAGTTAAATGGGCTTAGCCCAAAGATTTGACGTCTTCTGGGCTACCGAAGGGCACATAACTTATAGTCAAAAGTTGAATATAGTAATGACCAGTCGCGATTGTACAGAGTACAGTGTAGCCGATTTCAATTAACAAAAAGACCAGGCAAAAATGCAAAAGTGCAAAAACTGTTCCAGTGCTGCTGGTAAGAGGCTAATCCGACGTATTTTGTGACGAGAAATCGAATGGTGCAAACCGCGTTGCTCTCCGACCAATACTTTTGGCTGTAGTGACAATTGAATGATCATTTATGTCATAATCACGTGCCCAGCAACGGCTCTTACTCCATGGAAACCAGGGAAATTTGCAATTTTTCAACAGCTGCCGATGCCTGGCTCAATTCCGCATCTTTTGGCACCTTACTGAAGTGGGTCAGTGTTCAGTTGTACTTTTTACAGCAGACTGTATCAAGAACCTTGTGTTTTTCACGTACAAATGGAGTGGTTTTTCTACACGTAGATAAAGACATTGAGATTGTCTTGCACTTAGAAGTAAGACAATTGCTGGGTGAGTTAAATGGGCTTAGCCCAAAGATTTCAGGTCTTCTGGACTACCGAAGGGCACATAACTTATAGTCAAAAGTTGAATATAGTAATGACCAGTCGCGATTGTACAGAGTACAGTGTAGCCGATTTCAATTAACAAAAAGACCAGGCAAAAATGCAAAAGTGGAAAAACTGTTCCAGTGCTGCTGGTAAGAGGCTAATCCGACGTATTTTGTGACCAGAAATCGAATGGTGCAATCTGCGTTGCTCTCCGACCAATACGTTTGGCTGTAGCGACAATTGAATGATCATTTATGTCATAATCACGTGCCCAGCAACGGCTCTTACTCCATGGAAACCAGGGAAATTTGCAATTTTTCAACAGCTGCCGATGCCTGGCTCAATTCCGCATCTTTTGGCACCTTATTCATGTGGGTCTGTGGTCAGTTGTACTTTTTACAGCAGACTGTATCAAGTACCTTGTGTTTTTCACGTACAAATGGTGTGGTTTTTCTACACGTAGATAAAGACATTGAGATTGTCTTGCACTTAGAAGTAAGACAATTGCTGGGTGAGTTAAATGGGCTTGGCCCAAAGATTTCAGGTCTTCTGGGCTACCGAAGGGCACATAACTTATAGTCAAAAGTTGAATATAGTAATGACCAGTCGCGATTGTACAGAGTACAGTGTAGCCGATTTCAATTAACAAAAAGACCAGGCAGAAATGCAAAAGTGCGAAAACTGTTCCAGTGCTGCTGGTAAGAGGCTAATCCGACGTATTTTGTGACGAGAAATCGAATGGTGCAAACCGCGTTGCTCTCCGACCAATACTTTTGGCTGTAGCGACAATTGAATGATCATTTATGTCATAATCACGTGCCCAGCAACGGCTCTTACTCCATGGAAACCAGGGAAATTTGCAATTTTTCAACAGCTGCCGATGCCTGGCTCAATTCCGCATCTTTTGGCACCTTACTGAAGTGAGTCAGTGTTCAGTTGTACTTTTTACAGCAGACTGTATCAAGAACCTTGTGTTTCTCACGTACAAATGGTGTGGTTTTTCTACACGTAGATAAAGACATTGAGATTGTCTTGCAGTTAGAAGTAAGGCAATTGCTGGGTGAGTTAAATGGGCTTAGCCCAAAGATTTGACGTCTTCTGGGCTACCGAAGGGCACATAACTTATAGTCAAAAGTTGAATATAGTAATGACCAGTCGCGATTGTACAGAGTACAGTGTAGCCGATTTCAATTAACAAAAAGACCAGGCAAAAATGCAAAAGTGGAAAAACTGTTCCAGTGCTGCTGGTAAGAGGCTAATCCGACGTATTTTGTGACGAGAAATCGAATGGTGCAAACCGCGTTGCTCTCCGACCAATACTTTTGGCTGTAGTGACAATTGAATGATCATTTATGTCATAATCACGTGCCCAGCAACGGCTCTTACTCCATGGAAACCAGTGAAATTTGCAATTTTTCAACAGCTGCCGATGCCTGGCTCAATTCCGCATCTTTTGGCACCTTACTGAAGTGGGTCAGTGTTCAGTTGTACTTTTTACAGCAGACTGTATCAAGAACCTTGTGTTTCTCACGTACAAATGGTGTGGTTTTTCTACACGTAGATAAAGACATTGAGATTGTCTTGCACTTAGAAGTAAGACAATTGCTGGGTGAGTTAAATGGGCTTGGCCCAAAGATTTCAGGTCTTCTGGGCTACCGAAGGGCACATAACTTATAGTCAAAAGTTGAATATAGTAATGACCAGTCGCGATTGTACAGAGTACAGTGTAGCCGATTTCAATTAACAAAAAGACCAGGCAAAAATGCAAAAGTGCGAAAACTGTTCCAGTGCTGCTGGTAAGAGGCTAATCCGACGTATTTTGTGACGAGAAATCGAATGGTGCAAACCGCGTTGCTCTCCGACCAATACTTTTGGCTGTAGTGACAATTGAATGATCATTTATGTCATAATCACGTGCCCAGCAACGGCTCTTACTCCATGGAAACCAGGGAAATTTGCAATTTTTCAACAGCTGCCGATGCCTGGCTCAATTCGCATCTTTTGGCACCTTACTGAAGTGGGTCAGTGTTCAGTTGTACTTTTTACAGCAGACTGTATCAAGAACCTTGTGTTTCTCACGTACAAATGGTGTGGTTTTTCTACACGTAGATAAAGACATTGAGATTGTCTTGCACTTAGAAGTAAGGCAATTGCTGGGTGAGTTAAATGGGCTTAGCCCAAAGATTTGACGTCTTCTGGGCTACCGAAGGGCACATAACTTATAGTCAAAAGTTGAATATAGTAATGACCAGTCGCGATTGTACAGAGTACAGTGTAGCCGATTTCAATTAACAAAAAGACCAGGCAAAAATGCAAAAGTGCGAAAACTGTTCCAGTGCTGCTGGTAAGAGGCTAATCCGACGTATTTTGTGACGAGAAATCGAATGGTGCAAACCGCGTTGCTCTCCGACCAATACTTTTGCCTGTAGCAACAATTGAATGATTATTTATGTCATAATCACGTGCACATCAACGGCTCTTACTCCATGGAAACCAGGGAAATTGGCAATTTTTCAACAGCTGCCGATACCTGGCCCAATTCCGCATCTTTTCGCACCTTATAAATGTGGGTCAGTAATTAGTTGTACTTTTTACAGCAGACTGTATCAAGTACCTTGTGTTTTTCACGTACAAATGGTGTGGTTTTTCTACACGTAGATAAAGACATTGAGATTGTCTTGGAGTAAGACAATTGCTGGGTGAGTTAAATGGGCTTAGCCCAAAGATTTGACGTCTTCCTGGGCTACCGAAGGGCACATAACTTATAGTCAAAAGTT
The DNA here is from genome assembly GCF_032854445.1 of Liolophura sinensis. Classification (NCBI taxonomy): domain Eukaryota; kingdom Metazoa; phylum Mollusca; class Polyplacophora; order Chitonida; family Chitonidae; genus Liolophura; species Liolophura sinensis. The sequence goes on along the minus strand of NW_027018068.1, from coordinate 36,022 downwards.
GAATAACTTAGAAGTAAGACAATTGCTGGGTGAGTTAAATGGGCTTAGCCCAAAGATTTGACGTCTTCTGGGCTACCGAAGGGCACATAACTTATAGTCAAAAGTTGAATATAGTAATGACCAGTCGCGATTGTACAGAGTACAGTGTAGCCGATTTCAATTAACAAAAAGACCAGGCAAAAATGCAAAGTGCGAAAACTGTTCCAGTGCTGCTGGTAAGAGGCTAATCCGACGTATTTTGTGACGAGAAATCGAATGGTGCAAACCGCGTTGCTCTCCGACCAATACTTTTCGCTGTAGTGACAATTCAATGATCATTTATATCATAATCACGTGCCCAGCAACGGCTCTTACTCCATGGAAACCAGGAAATTTGCAATTTTTCAACAGCTGCCGATGCCTGGCTCAATTCCGCATCTTTTGGCACCTTACTGAAGTGGGTCAGTGTTCAGTTGTACTTTTTACAGCAGACTGTATCAAGTACCTTGTGTTTTTCACGTACAAATGGTGTGGTTTTTCTACACGTAGATAAAGACATTGAGATTGTCTTGCACTTAGAAGTAAGACAATTGCTGGGTGAGTTAAATGGGCTTAGCCCAAAGATTTGACGTCTTCTGGGCTACCGAAGGGCACATAACTTATAGTCAAAAGTTGAATATAGTAATGACCAGTCGCGATTGTACAGAGTACAGTGTAGCCGATTTCAATTAACAAAAAGACCAGGCAAAAATGCAAAAGTGCGAAAACTGTTCCAGTGCTGCTGGTAAAAGGCTAATCCGACGTATTTTGTGACGAGAAATCGAATGGTGCAAACCGCGTTGCTCTCCGACCAATACTTTAGGCTGTAGTGACAATTCAATGATCATTTATATCATAATCACGTGCCCAGCAACGGCTCTTACTCCATGGAAACCAGGGAAATTTGCAATTTTTCAACAGCTGCCGATGCCTGGCTCAATTCCGCATCTTTTGGCACCTTACTGAAGTGGGTCAGTGTTCAGTTGTACTTTTTACAGCAGACTGTATCAAGTACCTTGCGTTTCTCACGTACAAATGGTGTGGTTTTTCTACACGTAGATAAAGACATTGAGATTGTCTTGCACTTAGAAGTAAGACAATTGCTGGGTGAGTTAAATGGGCTTAGCCCAAAGATTTGACGTCTTCTGGGCTACCGAAGGGCACATAACTTATAGTCAAAAGTTGAATATAGTAATGACCAGTCGCGATTGTACAGAGTACAGTGTAGCCGATTTCAATTAACAAAAAGACCAGGCAAAAATGCAAAAGTGGAAAAACTGTTCCAGTGCTGCTGGTAAGAGGCTAATCCGACGTATTTTGTGACGAGAAATCGAATGGTGCAAACCGCGTTGCTCTCCGACCAATACGTTTGGCTGTAGCGACAATTCAATGATCATTAATGTCATAATCACGTGCCCAGCAACGGCTCTTACTCCATGGAAACCAGGGAAATTTGCAATTTTTCAACAGCTGCCGATGCCTGGCTCAATTCCGCATCTTTTGGCACCTTACTGAAGTTGGTCAGTGTTCAGTTGTACTTTTTACAGCAGACTGTATCAAGTACCTTGTGTTTCTCACGTACAAATGGTGTGGTTTTTCTACACGTAGATAAAGACATTGAGATTGTCTTGGACTTAGAAGTAAGACAATTGTTGGGTGAGTTAAATGGGCTTGGCCCAAAGATTTGACGTCTTCTGGGCTACCGAAGGGCACATAACTTATAGTCAAAAGTTGAATATAGCAATGACCAGTCGCGATTGTACAGAGTACAGTGTAGCCGATTTCAATTAACAAAAAGACCAGGCAAAAATGCAAAAGTGCGAAAACTGTTCCAGTGCTGCTGGTAAGAGGCTAATCCGACGTATTTTGTGACGAGAAATCGAATGGTGCAAACCGCGTTGCTCTCCGACCAATACTTTTGCCTGTAGCAACAATTGAATGATCATTTATGTCATAATCACGTGCACATCAACGGCTCTTACTCCATGGAAACCAGGGAAATTGGCAATTTTTCAACAGCTGCCGATACCTGGCCCAATTCCGTATCTTTTGGCACCTTATAAATGTGGGTCAGTAATTAGTTGTACTTTTTACAGCAGACTGTATCAAGTACCTTGTGTTTTTCACGTACAAATGGTGTGGTTTTTCTACACGTAGATAAAGACATTGAGATTGTCTTGGAGTAAGACAATTGCTGGGTGAGTTAAATGGGCTTAGCCCAAAGATTTGACGTCTTCTGGGCTACCGAAGGGCACATAACTTATAGTCAAAAGTTGAATAACTTAGAAGTAAGACAATTGCTGGGTGAGTTAAATGGGCTTAGCCCAAAGATTTCAGGTCTTCTGGGCTACCGAAGGGCACATAACTTATAGTCAAAAGTTGAATATAGTAATGACCAGTCGCGATTGTACAGAGTACAGTGTAGCCGATTTCAATTAACAAAAAGACCAGGCAAAAATGCAAAAGTGCGAAAACTGTTCCAGTGCTGCTGGTAAGAGGCTAATCCGACGTATTTTGTGACGACAAATCGAATGGTGCAATCCGCGTTGCTCTCCGACCAATACTTTTGCCTGTAGCGACAATTGAATGATCATTGATGTCATAATCACGTGCACAGCAACGGCTCTTACTCCATGGAAACCAGGGAAATTTGCAATTTTTTCAACAGCTGCCGATGCCTAGTCCAATTCCGCATCATTTGGCACCTTATAAATGTGGGTCTGTGGTCAGTTGTACTTTTTACAGCAGACTGTATCAAGTACCTTGTGTTTTTTATGTACAAATGGTGTGGTTTTTCTACACGTAGATAAAGACATTGAGATTGTCTTGGACTTAGAAGTAAGACAATTGCTGGGTGAGTTAAATGGGCTGAGCCCAAAGATTTGACGTCTTCTGGGCTACCGAAGGGCACATAACTTATAGTCAAAAGTTGAATATAGTAATGACCAGTCGCGATTGTACAGAGTACAGTGTAGCCGATTTCAATTAACAAAAAGACCAGGCAAAAATGCAAAAGTGGAAAAACTGTTCCAGTGCTGCTGGTAAGAGGCTAATCCGACGTATTTTGTAACGAAAAATCGAATGGTGCAATCCGCGTTGCTCTCCGACCAATACTTTTGGCTGTAGCAACAATTGAAGGATCATTTATGTCATAATCACGTGCCCAGCAACGGCTCTTACTCCATGGAAACCAGGGATATTTGCAATTTTTTAACAGCTGCCGATGCCTGGCCCAATTCCGCATCTTTTGGCATCTTATAAATGTGGGTCAGTGTTTAGTTGTACTTTTTACAGCAGACTGTATCAAGTACCTTGTGTTTTTTATGTACAAATGGTGTGGTTTTTCTACACGTAGATAAAGACATTGAGATTGTCTTGGACTTAGAAGTAAGACAATTGCTGGGTGAGTTAAATGGGCTTGGCCCAAAGATTTCAGGTCTTCTGGGCTACCGAAGGGCACATAACTTATAGTCAAAAGTTGAATATAGTAATGACCAGTCGCGATTGTACAGAGTACAGTGTAGCCGATTTCAATTAACAAAAAGACCAGGCAAAAATGCAAAAGTGGAAAAACTGTTCCAGTGCTGCTGGTAAGAGGCTAATCCGACGTATTTTGTGACGGCAAATCGAATGGTGCAAACCGCGTTGCTCTCCGACCAATACTTTTGCCTGTAGCGACAATTGAATGATCATTTATGTCATAATCACGTGCACAGCAACGGCTCTTACTCCATGGAAACCAGGGAAATTTGCAATTTTTTCAACAGCTGCCGATGACTAGCCCAATTCCGCATCATTTGGCACCTTATAAATGTGGGTCTGTGGTCAGTTGTGCTTTTTACAGCAGACTGTATCAAGTACCTTGTGTTTTTCACGTACAAATGGTGTGGTTTTTCTACACGTAGATAAAGACATTGAGATTGTCTTGCACTTAGAAGTAAGACAATGGCTGGGTGAGTTAAATGGGCTTGGCCCAAAGATTTGACGTCTTCTGGGCTACCGAAGGGCACATAACTTATAGTCAAAAGTTGAATATAGTAATGACCAGTCGCAACTGTACAGAGTACAGTGTAGCCGATTTCAATTAACAAAAAGACCAGGCAAAAATGCAAAAGTGGAAAAACTGTTCCAGTGCTGCTGGTAAGAGGCTAATCCGACGTATTTTGTGACGACAAATCGAATGGTGCAATCCGCGTTGCTCTCCGACCAATACTTTTGGCTGTAGCGACGATTGAATGATCATTTATGTCATAATCACGTGCACAGCAACGGCTCTTACTCCATGGAAACCAGGGATATTTGCAATTTTATAACAGCTGCCGATGCCTGGCTCAATTCCGCATCTTTTGGCATCTTATAAATGTGGGTCAGTGTTTAGTTGTACTTTTTACAGCAGACTGTATCAAGTACCTTGTGTTTTTCACGTACAAATGGTGTGGTTTTTCTACACGTAGATAAAGACATTGAGATTGTCTTGCACTTAGAAGTAAGGCAATTGCTGGGTGAGTTAAATGGGCTTGGCCCAAAGATTTGACGTCTTCTGGGCTACCGAAGGGCACATAACTTATAGTCAAAAGTTGAATATAGTAATGACCAGTCGCGATTGTACAGAGTACAGTGTAGCCGATTTCAATTAACAAAAAGACCAGGCAAAAATGCAAAAGTGGAAAAACTGTTCCAGTGGTGCTGGTAAGAGGCTAATCCGACGTATTTTGTGACGACAAATCGAATGGTGCAATCCGCGTTGCTCTCCGACCAATACTTTTGGCTGTAGCGACGATTGAATGATCATTGATGTCATAATCACGTGCCCAGCAACGGCTCTTACTCCATGGAAACCAGGGAAATTTGCAATTTTTCAAGAGCTGCCGATGCCTGGCTCAATTCCGCATCTTTTGGCACCTTACTGAAGTGAGTCAGTGTTCAGTTGTACTTTTTACAGCAGACTGTATCAAGTACCTTGTGTTTTTCACGTACAAATGGTGTGGTTTTTCTACACGTAGATAAAGACATTGAGATTGTCTTGCACTTAGAAGTAAGGCAATTGCTGGGTGAGTTAAATGGGCTTGGCCCAAAGATTTGACGTCTTCTGGGCTACCGAAGGGCACATAACTTATAGTCAAAAGTTGAATATAGTAATGACCAGTCGCGATTGTACAGAGTACAGTGTAGCCGATTTCAATTAACAAAAAGACCAGGCAAAAACGCAAAATTGGAAAAATTGTTCCAGTGCTGCTGGTAAGATGTTAATCCGACGTATTTTGTGACGACAAATCGAATGGTGCAAACCGCGTTGCTCTCCGACCAATACTTTTGCCTGTAGCGACAACTGAATGATCATTTATGTCATAATCACATGCACAGCAACGGCTCTTACTCCATGGAAACCAGGGAAATTGGCAATTTTTTCAACAGCTGCCGATGCCTAGCCCAATTCCGCATCATTTGGCACCTTATAAATGTGGGTCTGTGGTCAGTTGTACTTTTTACAGCAGACTGTATCAAGTACCTTGTGTTTTTTATGTACAAATGGTGTGGTTTTTCTACACGTAGATAAAGACATTGAGATTGTCTTGGACTTAGAAGTAAGACAATTGCTGGGTGAGTTAAATGGGCTTAGCCCAAAGATTTGACGTCTTCTGGGCTACCGAAGGGCACATAACTTATAGTCAAAAGTTGAATATAGTAATGACCAGTCGCGATTGTACAGAGTACAGTGTAGCCGATTTCAATTAACAAAATGACCAGGCAAAAATGCAAAAGTGGAAAAACTGTTCCAGTGCTGCTGGTAAGAGGCTAATCCGACGTATTTTGTGACGAGAAATCGAATCGTGCAAACCGCGTTGCTCTCCGACCAATACTTTTGGCTGTAGTGACAATTGAATGATTATTGATGTCATAATCACGTGCCCAGCAACGGCTCTTACTCCATGGAAACCAGGGAAATTTGCAATTTTTCAACAGCTGCCGATACCTGGCTTAATTCAGCATCTTTTGGCACCTTACTGAAGTGGGTCAGTGTTCAGTTGTACTTTTTACAGCAGACTGTATCAAGTACCTTGTGTTTTTCACGTACAAATGGTGTGGTTTTTCTACACGTAGATAAAGACATTGAGATTGTCTTGCACTTAGAAGTAAGACAGTTGCTGGGTGAGTTAAATGGGCTTGGCCCAAAGATTTGACGTCTTCTGGGCTACCGAAGGGCACATAACTTATAGTCAAAAGTTGAATATAGTAATAACCAGTCGCGACTGTACAGAGTACAGTGTAGCCGATTTCAATTAACAAAAAGACCAGGCAAAAATGCAAAAGTGGAAAAACTGTTCCAGTGCTGCTGGTAAGAGGCTAATCCGACGTATTTTGTGACGAAAAATCGAATGGTGCAATCCGCGTTGCTCTCCGACCAATACTTTTGGCTGTAGCGACAATTGAATGATCATTTATGTCATAATCACGTGCACAACAACGGCTCTTACTCCATGGAAACCAGGGATATTTGCAATTTTATAACAGCTGCCGATGCCTGGCCCAATTCCGCATCTTTTGGCACCTTATAAATGTGGGTCAGTGTTTAGTTGTACTTTTTACAGCAGACTGTATCAAGTACCTTGTGTTTTTCATGTACAAATGGTGTGGTTTTTCTACACGTAGATAAAGACATTGAGATTGTCTTGCACTTAGAAGTAAGGCAATTGCTGCGTGAGTTAAATGGGCTTAGCCCAAAGATTTGACGTCTTCTGGGCTACCGAAGGGCACATAACTTATAGTCAAAAGTTGAATATAGTAATGACCAGTCGCGATTGTACAGAGTACAGTGTAGCCGATTTCAATTAACAAAAAGACCAGGCAAAAATGCAAAAGTGGAAAAACTGTTCCAGTGCTGCTGGTAAGAGGCTAATCCGACGTATTTTGTGACGACAAATCGAATGGTGCAAACCGCGTTGCTCTCCGACCAATACTTTTGCCTGTAGCGACAATTGAATGATCGTTTATGTCATAATCACGTGCACAGCAACGGCTCTTACTCCATGGAAACCAGGGAAATTTGCAATTTTTTCAACAGCTGCCGATGCCTAGCCCAATTCCGCATTATTTGGCACCTTATAAATGTGGGTCTGTGGTCAGTTGTGCTTTTTACAGCAGACTGTATCAAGTACCTTGTGTTTTTCACGTACAAATGGTGTGGTTTTTCTACACGTAGATAAAGACATTGAGATTGTCTTGCACTTAGAAGTAAGACAATGGCTGGGTGAGTTAAATGGGCTTGGCCCAAAGATTTGACGTCTTCTGGGCTACCGAAGGGCACATAACTTATAGTCAAAAGTTGAATATAGTAATGACCAGTCGCGACTGTACAGAGTACAGTGTAGCCGATTTCAATTAACAAAAAGACCAGGGAACAATGCAAAAGTGGAAAAACTGTTGCAGTGCTGCTGGTAAGAGGCTAATCCGACGTATTTTGTGACGGGAAATCGAATGGTGCAAACCGCGTTGCTCTCCGACCAATACTTTTGGCTGTAGCGACAATTGAATGATCATTTATGTCATAATCACGTGTCCAACAACGGCTCTTACTCCATGGAAACCAGGGATATTTACAATTTTTTAACAGCTGCCGATGCCTGGCTCAATTCCGCATCTTTTGGCACCTTACTGAAGTGGGTCAGTGTTCAGTTGTACTTTTTACAGCAGACTGTATCAAGTACCTTGTGTTTTTCACGTACAAATGGTGTGGTTTTTCTACACGTAGATAAAGACATTGAGATTGTCTTGGACTTAGAAGTAAGACAATTGCTGGGTGAGTTAAATGGGCTTGGCCCAAAGATTTCAGGTCTTCTGGGCTACCGAAGGGCACATAACTTATAGTCAAAAGTTGAATATAGTAATGACCAGTCGCGATTGTACAGAGTACAGTGTAGCCGTTTTCAATTAACAAAAAGACCAGGCAAAAATGCAAAAGTGGAAAAACTGTTCCAGTGCTGCTGGTAAGAGGCTAATCCGACGTATTTTGTGACGAGAAATCGAATGGTGCAAACCGCGTTGCTCTCCGACCAATACTTTAGGCTGTAGTGACAATTCAATGATCATTTATGTCATAATCACGTGCCCAGCAACGGCTCTTACTCCATGGAAACCAGGGAAATTTGCTATTTTTTAACAGCTGCCGATGCCTGGCTTAATTCCGCATCTTTTGGCACCTTACTGAAGTGGGTCAGTGTTCAGTTGTACTTTTTACAGCAGACTGTATCAAGTACCTTGTGTTTTTCACGTACAAATGGTGTGGTTTTTCTACACGTAGATAAAGACATTGAGATTGTCTTGCACTTAGAAGTAAGACAATTGCTGGGTGAGTTAAATGGGCTTGGCCCAAAGATTTGACGTCTTCTGGGCTACCGAAGGGCACATAACTTATAGTCAAAAGTTGAATATAGTAATGACCAGTCGCGATTGTACAGAGTACAGTGTAGCCGATTTCAATTAACAAAAAGACCAGACAAAAATGCAAAAGTGGAAAAACTGTTCCAGTGCTGCTGGTAAGAGGCTAATCCGACGTATTTTGTAACGAGAAATCGAGTGCTGCTAACCGCGTTGCTCTCCGACCAATACTTTTGGCTGTAGCGACAATTCAATGATCATTGATGTCATAATTACGTGCCCAGCAACGGCTCTTACTCCATGGAAGCCAGGGATATTTGCAATTTTTTAACAGCTGCCGATACCTGGCCCAATTCCGCATCTTTTGGCACATTATAAATGTGGGTCAGTGTTTAGTTGTACTTTTTACAGCAGACTGTATCAAGTACCTTGTGTTTTTTATGTACAAATGGTGTGGTTTTTCTACACGTAGATAAAGACATTGAGATTGTCTTGGACTTAGAAGTAAGACAATTGCTGGGTGAGTTAAATGGGCTTAGCCCAAAGATTTCAGGTCTTCTGGGCTACCGAAGGGCACATAACTTATAGTCAAAAGTTGAATATAGTAATGACCAGTCGCGATTGTACAGAGTACAGTGTAGCCGTTTTCAATTAACAAAAAGACCAGGCAAAAATGCAAAAGTGGAAAAACTGTTCCAGTGCTGCTGGTAAGAGGCTAATCCGACGTATTTTGTGACGAGAAATCGAATGGTGCAAACCGCGTTGCTCTCCGACCAATACGTTTGGCTGTAGCGACAATTCAATGATCATTAATGTCATAATCACGTGCCCAGCAACGGCTCTTACTCCATGGAAACCAGGGATATTTGCAATTTTTTAACAGCTGCCGATGCCTGGCCCAATTCCGCATCTTTTGGCACCTTATAAATGTGGGTCAGTGTTTAGTTGTACTTTTTACAGCAGACTGTATCAAGTACCTTGTGTTTTTCACGTACAAATGGTGTGGTTTTTCTACACGTAGATAAAGACATTGAGATTGTCTTGCACTTAGAAGTAAGGCAATTGCTGGGTGAGTTAAATGGGCTTGGCCCAAAGATTTGACGTCTTCTGGGCTACCGAAGGGCACATAACTTATACTCAAAAGTTGAATATAGTAATGACCAGTCGCGATTGTACAGAGTACAGTGTAGCCGATTTCAATTAACAAAAAGACCAGGCAAAAACGCAAAATTGGAAAAATTGTTCCAGTGCTGCTGGTAAGATGTTAATCCGACGTATTTTGTGACGACAAATCGAATGGTGCAAACCGCGTTGCTCTCCGACCAATACTTTTGCCTGTAGCGACAACTGAATGATCATTTATGTCATAATCACATGCACAGCAACGGCTCTTACTCCATGGAAACCAGGGAAATTGGCAATTTTTTCAACAGCTGCCGATGCCTAGCCCAATTCCGCATCATTTGGCACCTTATAAATGTGGGTCTGTGGTCAGTTGTACTTTTTACAGCAGACTGTATCAAGTACCTTGTGTTTTTTATGTACAAATGGTGTGGTTTTTCTACACGTAGATAAAGACATTGAGATTGTCTTGGACTTAGAAGTAAGACAATTGCTGGGTGAGTTAAATGGGCTTAGCCCAAAGATTTGACGTCTTCTGGGCTACCGAAGGGCACATAACTTATAGTCAAAAGTTGAATATAGTAATGACCAGTCGCGATTGTACAGAGTACAGTGTAGCCGATTTCAATTAACAAAATGACCAGGCAAAAATGCAAAAGTGGAAAAACTGTTCCAGTGCTGCTGGTAAGAGGCTAATCCGACGTATTTTGTGACGAGAAATCGAATGGTGCAAACCGCGTTGATCTCCGACCAATACTTTTGGCTGTAGTGACAATTGAATGATCATTGATGTCATAATCACGTGCCCAGCAACGGCTCTTACTCCATGGAAACCAGGGAAATTTGCAATTTTTCAACAGCTGCCGATACCTGGCTCAATTCCGCATCTTTTGGCACCTTATTCATGTGGGTCTGTGGTCAGTTGTACTTTTTACAGCAGACTGTATCAAGTACCTTGTGTTTTTCACGTACAAATGGTGTGGTTTTTCTACACGTAGATAAAGACATTGAGATTGTCTTGGACTTAGAAGTAAGACAATTGCTGGGTGAGTTAAATGGGCTTAGCCCAAAGATTTCAGGTCTTCTGGGCTACCGAAGGGCACATAACTTATAGTCAAAAGTTAAATATAGTAATGACCAGTCGCGATTGTACAGAGTACAGTGTAGCGGATTTCAATTAACAAAAAGACCAGGGAAAAATGCAAAAGTGGAAAAACTGTTGCAGTGCTGCTGGTAAGAGGCTAATCCGACGTATTTTGTGACGAGAAATCGAATGGTGCAAACCGCGTTGCTCTCCGACTAATACTTTTGCCTGTAGTGATAATTGAATGATCATTTATGTCATAATCACGTGCCCAACAACGGCTCTTACTCCATGGAAACCAGGGATCTTTACAATTTTTTAACAGCTGCCGATGCCTGGCTCAATTCCGCATCTTTTGGCACCTTACTGAAGTGGGTCAGTGTTCAGTTGTACTTTTTACAGCAGACTGTATCAAGTACCTTGTGTTTTTCACGTACAAATGGTGTGGTTTTTCTACACGTAGATAAAGACATTGAGATTGTCTTGGACTTAGAAGTAAGACAATTGCTGGGTGAGTTAAATGGGCTTGGCCCAAAGATTTCAGGTCTTCTGGGCTACCGAAGGGCACATAACTTATAGTCAAAAGTTGAATATAGTAATGACCAGTCGCGATTGTACAGAGTACAGTGTAGCCGTTTTCAATTAACAAAAAGACCAGGCAAAAATGCAAAAGTGGAAAAACTATTCCAGTGCTGCTGGTAAGAGGCTAATCCGACGTATTTTGTGACGAGAAATCGAATGGTGCAAACCGCGTTGCTCTCCGACCAATACTTTAGGCTGTAGTGACAATTCAATGATCATTTATGTCATAATCACGTGCCCAGCAACGGCTCTTACTCCATGGAAACCAGGGAAATTTGCAATTTTTCAACAGCTGCCGATACCTGGCTTAATTCCGCATCTTTTGGCACCTTACTGAAGTGGGTCAGTGTTCAGTTGTACTTTTTACAGCAGACTGTATCAAGTACCTTGTGTTTTTCACGTACAAATGGTGTGGTTTTTCTACACGTAGATAAAGACATTGAGATTGTCTTGCACTTAGAAGTAAGACAATTGCTGGGTGAGTTAAATGGGCTTGGCCCAAAGATTTGACGTCTTCTGGGCTACCGAAGGGCACATAACTTATAGTCAAAAGTTGAATATAGTAATGACCAGTCGCGATTGTACAGAGTACAGTGTAGCCGATTTCAATTAACAAAAAGACCAGACAAAAATGCAAAAGTGGAAAAACTGTTCCAGTGCTGCTGGTAAGAGGCTAATCCGACGTATTTTGTAACGAGAAATCGAGTGCTGCTAACCGCGTTGCTCTCCGACCAATACTTTTGGCTGTAGCGACAATTCAATGATCATTGATGTCATAATCACGTGCCCAGCAACGGCTCTTACTCCATGGAAGCCAGGGATATTTGCAATTTTTTAACAGCTGCCGACACCTGGCCCAATTCCGCATCTTTTGGCACATTATAAATGTGGGTCAGTGTTTAGTTGTACTTTTTACAGCAGACTGTATCAAGTACCTTGTGTTTTTTATGTCTAAATGGTGTGGTTTTTCTACACGTAGATAAAGACATTGAGATTGTCTTGGACTTAGAAGTAAGACAATTGCTGGGTGAGTTAAATGGGCTTAGCCCAAAGATTTCAGGTCTTCTGGGCTACCGAAGGGCACATAACTTATAGTCAAAAGTTGAATATAGTAATGACCAGTCGCGATTGTACAGAGTACAGTGTAGCCGTTTTCAATTAACAAAAAGACCAGGCAAAAATGCAAAAGTGGAAAAACTGTTCCAGTGCTGCTGGTAAGAGGCTAATCCGACGTATTTTGTGACGAGAAATCGAATCGTGCAAACCGCGTTGCTCTCCGACCAATACGTTTGGCTGTAGCGACAATTCAATGATCATTAATGTCATAATCACGTGCCCAGCAACGGCTCTTACTCCATGGAAACCAGGGATATTTGCAATTTTTTAACAGCTGCCGATGCCTGGCCCAATTCCGCACCTTTTGGCACCTTATAAATGTGGGTCAGTGTTTAGTTGTACTTTTTACAGCAGACTGTATCAAGTACCTTGTGTTTTTCATGTACAAATGGTGTGGTTTTTCTACACGTAGATAAAGACATTGAGATTGTCTTGGACTTAGAAGTAAGACAATTGCTGGGTGAGTTAAATGGGCTTAGCCCAAAGATTTGACGTCTTCTGGGCTACCGAAGGGCACATAACTTATAGTCAAAAGTTGAATATAGTAATGACCAGTCGCGATTGTACAGAGTACAGTGTAGCCGATTTCAATTAACAAAAAGACCAGGCAAAAATGCAAAAGTGCGAAAACTGTTCCAGTGCTGCTGGTAAGAGGCTAATCCGACGTATTTTGTAACGAAAAATCGAATGGTGCAATCCGCGTTGCTCTCCGACCAATACTTTTGGCTGTAGCGACAATTGAATGATCATTTATGTCATAATCACGTGTCCAGCAACGGCTCTTACTCCATGGAAACCAGGGAAATTGGCAATTTTTCAACAGCTGCCGATACCTGGCTTAATTCCGCATCTTTTGGCACCTTACTGAAGTGGGTCAGTGTTCAGTTGTACTTTTTACAGCAGACTGTATCAAGTACCTTGTGTTTTTCACGTACAAATGGTGTGGTTTTTCTACACGTAGATAAAGACATTGAGATTGTCTTGGACTTAGAAGTAAGACAATTGCTGGGTGAGTTAAATGGGCTTGGCCCAAAGATTTGACGTCTTCTGGGCTACCGAAGGGCACATAACTTATAGTCAAAAGTTGAATATAGTAATGACCAGTCGCGATTGTACAGAGTACAGTGTAGCCGATTTCAATTAACAAAAAGACCAGGCAAAAATGCAAAAGTGGAAAAACTGTTCCAGTGGTGCTGGTAAGAGGCTAATCCGACGTATTTTGTGACGACAAATCGAATGGTGCAATCCGCGTTGCTCTCCGACCAATACTTTTGGCTGTAGCGACAATTGAATGATCATTTATGTCATAATCACGTGCCCAGCAACGGCTCTTACTCCATGGAAACCAGGGAAATTTGCAATTTTTCAACAGCTGCCGATGCCTGGCTCAATTCCGCATCATTTGGCACCTTATAAATGTGGGTCTGTGGTCAGTTGTACTTTTTACAGCAGACTGTATCAAGTACCTTGTGTTTTTTATGTACAAATGGTGTGGTTTTTCTACACGTAGATAAAGACATTGAGATTGTCTTGGACTTAGAAGTAAGACAATTGCTGGGTGAGTTAAATGGGCTTAGCCCAAAGATTTGACGTCTTCTGGGCTACCGAAGGGCACATAACTTATAGTCAAAAGTTGAATATAGTAATGACCAGTCGCGATTGTACAGAGTACAGTGTAGCCGATTTCAATTAACAAAAAGACCAGGCAAAAATGCAAAAGTGGAAAAACTGTTCCAGTGCTGCTGGTAAGAGGCTAATCCGACGTATTTTGTAACGAAAAATCGAATGGTGCAATCCGCGTTGCTCTCCGACCAATACTTTTGGCTGTAGCAACAATTGAAGGATCATTTATGTCATAATCACGTGCCCAGCAACGGCTCTTACTCCATGGAAACCAGGGATATTTGCAATTTTTTAACAGCTGCCGATGCCTGGCCCATTCCGCATCTTTTGGCATCTTATAAATGTGGGTCAGTTTTTAGTTGTACTTTTTACAGCAGACTGTATCAAGTACCTTGCGTTTTTCATGTACAAATGGTGTGGTTTTTCTACACGTAGATAAAGACATTGAGATTGTCTTGCACTTAGAAGTAAGGCAATTGCTGCGTGAGTTAAATGGGCTTAGCCCAAAGATTTCAGGTCTTCTGGCTACCGAAGGGCACATAACTTATAGTCAAAAGTTGAATATAGTAATGACCAGTCCGCGATTGTACAGTGTACAGTGTAGCGATTTCAATTAACAAAAAGACCAGGCAAAAATGCAAAAGTGCGAAAAACTGTTCCAGTGCTGCTGGTAAGAGGCTAATCCGACGTATTTTGTGACGACAAATCGAATGGTGCAAACCGCGTTGCTCTCCGACCAATACCTTTTGCCTGTAGCGACAATTGAATGATCATTTATGTCATAATCACGTGCACAGCAACGGCTCTTACTCCATGGAAACCAGGGAAATTTGCAATTTTTTCAACAGCTGCCGATGCCTAGCCCAATTCCGCATCATTTGGCACCTTATAAATGTGGGTCTGTGGTCAGTTGTACTTTTTACAGCAGACTGTATCAAGTACCTTGTGTTTTTCACGTACAAATGGTGTGGTTTTTCTACACGTAGATAAAGACATTGAGATTGTCTTGCACTTAGAAGTAAGACAATGGCTGGGTGAGTTAAATGGGCTTGGCCCAAAGATTTGACGTCTTCTGGGCTACCGAAGGGCACATAACTTATAGTCAAAAGTTGAATATAGTAATGACCAGTCGCGACTGTACAGAGTACAGTGTAGCCGATTTCAATTAACAAAAAGACCAGGCAAAAATGCAAAAGTGGAAAAACTGTTCCAGTGCTGCTGGTAAGAGGCTAATCCGACGTATTTTGTAACGAAAAATCGAATGGTGCAATCCGCGTTGCTCTCCGACCAATACTTTTGGCTGTAGCAACAATTGAAGGATCATTTATGTCATAATCACGTGCCCAGCAACGGCTCTTACTCCATGGAAACCAGGGATATTTGCAATTTTTTAACAGCTGCCGATGCCTGGCCCAATTCCGCATCTTTTGGCATCTTATAAATGTGGGTCAGTGTTTAGTTGTACTTTTTACAGCAGACTGTATCAAGTACCTTGTGTTTTTTATGTACAAATGGTGTGGTTTTTCTACACGTAGATAAAGACATTGAGATTGTCTTGGACTTAGAAGTAAGACAATTGCTGGGTGAGTTAAATGGGCTTGGCCCAAAGATTTCAGGTCTTCTGGGCTACCGAAGGGGCACATAACTTATAGTCAAAAGTTGAATATAGTAATGACCAGTCGCGATTGTACAGAGTACAGTGTAGCCGTTTTCAATAACAAAAAGACCAGGCAAAAATGCAAAAGTGGAAAAACTGTTCCAGTGCTGCTGGTAAGAGGCTAATCCGACGTATTTTGTGACGAGAAATCGAATGGTGCAAACCGCGTTGCTCTCCGACCAATACTTTAGGCTGTAGTGACAATTCAATGATCATTTATGTCATAATCACGTGCCCAGCAACGGCTCTTACTCCATGGAAACCAGGGAAATTTGCAATTTTTTAACAGCTGCCGATACCTGGCTTAATTCCGCATCTTTTGGCACCTTACTGAATTGGGTCAGTGTTCAGTTGTACTTTTTACAGCAGACTGTATCAAGTACCTTGTGTTTTTCACGTACAAATGGTGTGGTTTTTCTACACGTAGATAAAGACATTGAGATTGTCTTGCACTTAGAAGTAAGACAATTGCTGGGTGAGTTAAATGGGCTTGGCCCAAAGATTTGACGTCTTCTGGGCTACCGAAGGGCACATAACTTATAATCAAAAGTTGAATATAGTAATGACCAGTCGCGACTGTACAGAGTACAGTGTAGCCGATTTCAATTAACAAAAAGACCAGGCAAAAATGCAAAAGTGGAAAAACTGTTCCAGTGCTGCTGGTAAGAGGCTAATCCGACGTATTTTGTGACGAAAAATCGAATGTTGCAATCCGCGTTGCTCTCCGACCAATACTTTTGGCTGTAGCGACAATTGAATGATCATTTATGTCATAATCACGTGCACAACAACGGCTCTTACTCCATGGAAACCAGGGATATTTGCAATTTTATAACAGCTGCCGATGCCTGGCCCAATTCCGCATCTTTTGGCACCTTATAAATGTGGGTCAGTGTTTAGTTGTACTTTTTACAGCAGACTGTATCAAGTACCTTGTGTTTTTCATGTACAAATGGTGTGGTTTTTCTACACGTAGATAAAGACATTGAGATTGTCTTGCACTTAGAAGTAAGGCAATTGCTACGTGAGTTAAATGGGCTTAGCCCAAAGATTTCAGGTCTTCTGGGCTACCGAAGGGCACATAACTTATAGTCAAAAGTTGAATATAGTAATGACCAGTCGCGATTGTACAGAGTACAGTGTAGCCGATTTCAATTAACAAAAAGACCACGCAAAAATGCAAAAGTGGAAAAACTGTTCCAGTGCTGCTGGTAAGAGGCTAATCCGACGTATTTTGTGACGACAAATCGAATGGTGCAAACCGCGTTGCTCTCCGGCCAATACTTTTGCCTGTAGCGACAATTGAATGATCATTTATGTCATAATCACGTGCACAGCAACGGCTCTTACTCCATGGAAACCAGGGAAATTTGCAATTTTTTCAACAGCTGCCGATGCCTAGCCCAATTCCGCATCATTTGGCACCTTATAAATGTGGGTCTGTGGTCAGTTGTACTTCTTACAGCAGACTGTATCAAGTACCTTGTGTTTTTCACGTACAAATGGTGTGGTTTTTCTACACGTAGATAAAGACATTGAGATTGTCTTGCACTTAGAAGTAAGACAATGGCTGGGTGAGTTAAATGGGCTTGGCCCAAAGATTTGACGTCTTCTGGGCTACCGAAGGGCACATAACTTATAGTCAAAAGTTGAATATAGTAATGACCAGTCGCGACTGTACAGAGTACAGTGTAGCCGATTTCAATTAACAAAAAGACCACGCAAAAATGCAAAAGTGGAAAAACTGTTCCAGTGCTGCTGGTAAGAGGCTAATCCGACGTATTTTGTGACGACAAATCGAATGGTGCAATCCGCGTTGCTCTCCGACCAATACTTTTGGCTGTAGCGACGATTGAATGATCATTTATGTCATAATCACGTGCACAGCAACGGCTCTTACTCCATGGAAACCAGGGATATTTGCAATTTTATAACAGCTGCCGATGCCTGGCCCAATTCCGCATCTTTTGGCACCTTATAAATGTGGGTCAGTGTTTAGTTGTACTTTTTACAGCAGACTGTATCAAGTACCTTGTGTTTTTCATGTACAAATGGTGTGGTTTTTTTTACACGTAGATAAAGACATTGAGATTGTCTTGCACTTAGAAGTAAGGCAATTGCTGCGTGAGTTAAATGGGCTTAGCCCAAAGATTTCAGGTCTTCTGGGCTACCGAAGGGCACATAACTTATAGTCAAAAGTTGAATATAGTAATGACCAGTCGCGATTGTACAGAGTACAGTGTAGCCGATTTCAATTAACAAAAAGACCAGGCAAAAATGCAAAAGTGGAAAAACTGTTCCAGTGCTGCTGGTAAGAGGCTAATCCGACGTATTTTGTAACGAGAAATCGAATGGTGCAAACCGCGTTGCTCTCCGACCAATACTTTTGGCTGTAGTGACAATTGAATGATCATTTATGTCATAATCACGTGCCCAGCAACGGCTCTTACTCCATGGAAACCAGGGAAATTTGCAATTTTTCAACAGCTGCCGATGCCTGGCTCAATTCCGCATCTTTTGGCACCTTACTGAAGTGGGTCAGTGTTCAGTTGTACTTTTTACAGCAGACTGTATCAAGTACCTTGTGTTTTTCACGTACAAATGGTGTGGTTTTTCTACACGTAGATAAAGACATTGAGATTGTCTTGCACTTAGAAGTAAGGCAATTGCTGCGTGAGTTAAATGGGCTTAGCCCAAAGATTTCAGGTCTTCTGGGCTACCGAAGGGCACATAACTTATAGTCAAAAGTTGAATATAGTAATGACCAGTCGCGATTGTACAGAGTACAGTGTAGCCGATTTCAATTAACAAAAAGACCAGGCAAAAATGCAAAAGTGGAAAAACTGTTCCAGTGCTGCTGGTAAAAGGCTAATCCGACGTATTTTGTGACGACAAATCGAATGGTGCAAACCGCGTTGCTCTCCGACCAATACTTTTGCCTGTAGCGACAATTGAATGATCATTTATGTCATAATCACGTGCACAGCAACGGCTCTTACTCCATGGAAACCAGGGAAATTTGCAATTTTTTCAACAGCTGCCGATGCCTAGCCCAATTCCGCATCATTTGGCACCTTATAAATGTGGGTCTGTGGTCAGTTGTACTTTTTACAGCAGACTGTATCAAGTAACTTGTGTTTTTCACGTACAAATGGTGTGGTTTTTCTACACGTAGATAAAGACATTGAGATTGTCTTGGACTTAGAAGTAAGACAATGGCTGGGTGAGTTAAATGGGCTTGGCCCAAAGATTTGACGTCTTCTGGGCTACCGAAGGGCACATAACTTATAGTCAAAAGTTGAATATAGTAATGACCAGTCGCGACTGTACAGAGTACAGTGTAGCCGATTTCAATTAACAAAAAGACCAGGCAAAAATGCAAAAGTGGAAAAACTGTTCCAGTGCTGCTGGTAAGAGGCTAATCCGACGTATTTTGTGACGACAAATCGAATGGTGCAATCCGCGTTGCTCTCCGACCAATACTTTTGGCTGTAGCGACAATTGAATGATCATTTATGTCATAATCACGTGCACAGCAACGGCTCTTACTCCATGGAAACTAGGGATATTTGCAATTTTATAACAGCTGCCGATGCCTGGCCCAATTCCGCATCTTTTGGCACCTTATAAATGTGGGTCAGTGTTTAGTGGAACTTTTTACAGCAGACTGTATCAAGTACCTTGTGTTTTTCATGTACAAATGGTGTGGTTTTTCTACACGTAGATAAAGACATTGAGATTGTCTTGCACTTAGAAGTAAGGCAATTGCTGGGTGAGATAAATGGGCTTAGCCCAAAGATTTCACGCCTTCTGGGCTACCGAAGGGCACATAACTTATAGTCAAAAGTTGAATATAGCAATGACCAGTCGCGATTGTACAGAGTACAGTGTAGCCGATTTCAATTAACGAAAAGACTAGACAAAAATGCAAAAGTGGAAAAACTGATCCAGTGCTGCTGGTAAGAGGCTAATCCGACGTATTTTGTAACGAGAAATCGAATGGTGCAAACCGCGTTGCTCTCCGACCAATACTTTTGGCTGTAGTGACAATTCAATGATCATTGATGTCATAATCACGTGCCCAGCAACGGCTCTTACTCCATGGAAACCAGGGATATTTGCAATTTTTTAACAGCTGCCGATACCTGGCCCAATTCCGCATCTTTTGGCACCTTATAAATGTGGGTCAGTGTTTAGTTGTACTTTTTACAGCAGACTGTATCAAGTACCTTGTGTTTTTTATGTACAAATGGTGTGGTTTTTCTACACGTAGATAAAGACATTGAGATTGTCTTGGACTTAGAAGTAAGACAATTGCTGGGTGAGTTAAATGGGCTTGGCCCAAAGATTTCAGGTCTTCTGGGCTACCGAAGGGCACATAACTTATAGTCAAAAGTTGAATATAGTTATGACCAGTCGCGAGTGTACAGAGTACAGTGTAGCCGATTTCAATTAACAAAAAGACCAGGTAAAAATGCAAAAGTGGAAAAACTGTTCCAGTGCTGCTGGTACGAGCCTAATCCGACGTATTTTGTGACGAGAAATCGAATCGTGCAAACCGCGTTGCTCTCCGACCAATACTTTTGGCTGTAGTGACAATTGAATGATCATTTATGTCATAATCACGTGCCCAGCAACGGCTCTTACTCCATGGAAACCAGGGAAATTGGCAATTTTTCAACAGCTGCCGATACCTGGCTCAATTCCGCATCTTTTGGCACCTTATTCATGTGGGTCTGTGGTCAGTTGTACTTTTTACAGCAGACTGTATCAAGTACCTTGTGTTTTTCACGTACAAATGGTGTGGTTTTTCTACACGTAGATAAAGACATTGAGATTGTCTTGGACTTAGAAGTAAGACAATTGCTGGGTGAGTTAAATGGGCTGAGCCCAAAGATTTCAGGTCTTCTGGGCTACCGAAGGGCACATAACTTATAGTCAAAAGTTAAATATAGTAATGACCAGTCGCGATTGTACAGAGTACAGTGTAGCCGATTTCAATTAACAAAAAGACCAGGCAAAAATGCAAAAGTGGAAAAACTGTTGCAGTGCTGCTGGTAAGAGGCTAACCCGACGTATTTTGTGACGAGAAATCGAATGGTGCAATCCGCGTTGCTCTCCGACCAATACTTTTGGCTGTAGCGACAATTCAATGATCATTTATGTCATAATCACGTGCCCAACAACGGCTCTTACTCCATGGAAACCAGGGATCTTTACAATTTTTTAACAGCTGCCGATGCCTGGCTCAATTCCGCATCTTTTGGCACCTTACTGAAGTGGGTCAGTGTTCAGTTGTACTTTTTACAGCAGACTGTGTCAAGTACCTTGTGTTTTTCACGTACAAATGGTGTGGTTTTTCTACACGTAGATAAAGACATTGAGATTGTCTTGGATTTAGAAGTAAGACGATTGCTGGGTGAGTTAAATGGGCTTAGCCCAAAGATTTCAGGTCTTCTGGGCTACCGAAGGGCACATAACTTATAGTCAAAAGTTGAATATAGTAATGACCACTCGCGATTGTACAGAGTACAGTGTAGCCGATTTCAATTAACAAAAAGACCAGGCAAAAATGCAAAAGTGGAAAAACTGTTCCAGTGCTGCTGGTAAGAGGCTAATCCGACGTATTTTGTGACGAGAAATCGAATGGTGCAATCCGCGTTGCTCTACGACCAATACTTTAGGCTGTAGTGACAATTCAATGATCATTGATGTCATAATCACGTGCCCAGCAACGGCTCTTACTCCATGGAAACCAGGGAAATTTGCAATTTTTCAACAGCTGCCGATACCTGGCTTAATTCCGCATCTTTTGGCACCTTACTGAAGTGGGTCAGTGTTCAGTTGTACTTTTTACAGCAGACTGTATCAAGTACCTTGTGTTTTTCACGTACAAATGGTCTGGTTTTTCTACACGTAGATAAAGACATTGAGATTGTCTTGCATTTAGAAGTAAGGCAATTGCTGGGTGAGTTAAATGGGCTTAGCCCAAAGACTTGTCGTCTTCTGGGCTACCGAAGGGCACATAACTTATAGTCAAAAGTTGAATATAGTAATGACCAGTCGCGATTCTACAGAGTACAGTGTAGCCGATTTCAATTAACAAAAAGACCAGGTAAAAATGCAAAAGTGGAAAAACTATTCCAGTGCTGCTGGTAAAAGCCTAATCCGACGTATTTTGTGACGACAAATCGAATGGTGCAAACCGCGTTGCTCTCCGACCAATACTTTTGCCTGTAGCGACAATTGAATGATCATTTATGTCATAATCACGTGCACAGCAACGGCTCTTACTCCATGGAAACCAGGGAAATTTGCAATTTTTCAACAGCTCCCGATGCATGGCTCAATTCCGCATCTTTTGGCACCTTATAAATGTGGGTCTGTGGTCAGTTATACTTTTTACAGCAGACTGTATCAAGTACCTTGTGTTTCTCACGTACAAATGGTGTGGTTTTTCTACACGTAGATAAAGACATTGAGATTGTCTTGCACTTAGAAGTAAGGCAATTGCTGGGTGAGTTAAATGGGCTTAGCCCAAAGATTTCAGGTCTTCTGGGCTACCGAAGGGCACATAACTTATAGTCAAAAGTTGAATATAGTAATGACCAGTCGCGATTGTACAGAGTACAGTGTAGCCGATTTCAATTAACATAAAGACCAGGCAAAAACGCAAAATTGGAAAAACTGTTCCAGTGCTGCTGGTAAGAGGCTAATCCGACGTATTTTGTGACGACAAATCGAATGGTGCAAACCGCGTTTCACTCCGAAAAATACTTTTGCCTGTAGCGACAAGTGAATGATCATTTATGTCATAATCACGTGCACAGCAACGGCTCTTACTCCATGGAAACCAGGGAAATTGGCAATTTTTCAAACGCTGCCGATACCTGGCCCAATTCCGCATCTTTTGGCACCTTATAATGTGGGTCTGTGGTCAGTTGTACTTTTTACAGCAGACTGTATCAAGTACCTTGTGTTTTTTATGTACAAATGGTGTGGTTTTTCTACACGTAGATAAAGACATTGAGATTGTCTTGGACTTAGAAGTAAGACAATTGCTGGGTGAGTTAAATGGGCTTAGCCCAAAGATTTGACGTCTTCTGGGCTACCGAAGGGCACATAACTTATAGTCAAAAGTTGAATATAGTAATGACCAGTCGCGATTGTACAGAGTACAGTGTAGCCGATTTCAATTAACAAAAAGACCAGGTAAAAATGCAAAAGTGGAAAAACTGTTCCAGTGCTGCTGGTAAGAGGCTAATCCGACGTATTTTGTAACGAGAAATCGAATGGTGCAAACCGCGTTGCTCTCCGACCAATACTTTTGGCTGTAGTGACAATTGAATGATCATTTATGTCATAATCACGTGCACAGCAACGGCTCTTACTCCATGGAAACCAGGGAAATTTGCAATTTTTCAACAGCTGCCGATGCCTGGCTCAATTCCGCATCTTTTTGGCACCTTACTGAAGTGGGTCAGTGTTCAGTTGTACTTTTTACAGCAGACTGTATCAAGTACCTTGTGTTTTTCACGTACAAATGGTGTGGTTTTTCTACACGTAGATAAAGACATTGAGATTTTCTTGGACTTAGAAGTAAGACAATTGCTGGGTGAGTTAAATGGGCTTGGCCCAAAGATTTCAGGTCTTCTGGGCTACCGAAGGGCACATAACTTATAGTCAAAAGTTGAATATAGTAATGACCACTCGCGATTGTACAGAGTACAGTGTAGCCGATTTCAATTAACAAAAAGACCAGGCAAAAATGCAAAAGTGCAAAAACTGTTCCAGTGATGCTGGAAAGAGGCTAATCCGACGTATTTTGTGACGAGAAATCGAATGGTGTAAACCGCGTTGCTCTCCGACCAATACTTTTGGCTGTAGTGACAATTGAATGATCATTTATGTCATAATCACGTGCCCAGCAACGGCTCTTACTCCATGGAAACCAGGGATATTTGCAATTTTTCAACAGCTGCCGATGCCTGGCTCAATTCCGCATCTTTTGGCACCTTACTGAAGTGGGTCAGTGTTCAGTTGTACTTTTTACAGCAGACTGTATCAAGTACCTTGTGTTTCTCACGTACAAATGGTGTGGTTTTTCTACACGTAGATAAAGACATTGAGATTGTCTTGCACTTAGAAGTAAGGCAATTGCTGGGTGAGTTAAATGGGCTTAGCCCAAAGATTTCAGATCTTCTGGGCTACCGAAGGGCACATAACTTATAGTCAAAAGTTGAATATAGTAATGACCACTCGCGATTGTACAGAGTACAGTGTAGCCGATTTCAATTAACAAAAAGACCAGGCAAAAATGCAAAAGTGGAAAAACTGTTCCAGTGCTGCTGGTAAGAGGCTAATCCGACGTATTTTGTGACGAGAAATCGAATGGTGCAAACCGCGTTGCTCTCCGACCAATACTTTTGGCTGTAGCGACAAATCAATGAATATTGATGTCATAATCACGTGCCCAGCAACGGCTCTTACTCCATGGAAACCAGGGAAATTGGCAATTTTTCAACAGCTGCCGATGCCTGGCTCAATTCCGCATGTTTTGGCACCTTACTGAAGTGGGTCAGTGTTCAGTTGTACCTTTTACAGCAGACTGTATCAAGTACCTTGTGTTTTTCACGTACAAATGGTGTGGTTTTTCTATACGTAGATAAAGACATTGAGATTGTCTTGCACTTAGAAGTAAGACAATTGCTGGGTGAGTTAAATGGGCTTAGCCCAAAGATTTGACGTCTTCTGGTCTACCGAAGGGCACATAGCTTATAGTCAAAAGTTAAATATAGTAATGACCACTCGCGATTGTACATGAAAAAACAAAAATTTTTCAACAGCTGCCGATGCCTGGCCCAATTCCGCATCTTTTGGCACCTTACTGAAGTGGGTCAGTGTTCAGTTGTACTTTTTACAGCAGACTGTATCAAGTACCTTGTGTTTCTCACGTACAAATGGTGTGGTTTTTCTACACGTAGATAAAGACATTGAGATTGTCTTGCACTTAGAAGTAAGACAATTGCTGGGTGAGTTAAATGGGCTTGGCCCAAAGATTTGACGTCTTCTGGGCTACCGAAGGGCACATAACTTATAATCAAAAGTTGAATATAGTAATGACCAGTCGCGATTGTACAGAGTACAGTGTAGCCGATTTCAATTAACAAAAAGACCAGGTAAAAATGCAAAAGTGGAAAAACTGTTCCAGTGCTGCTGGTAAGAGGCTAATCCGACGTATTTTGTGACGAGAGATCGAATGGTGCAAACCGCGTTGCTCTCCGACCAATACTTTTGGCTGTAGTGACAATTGAATGATCATTTATGTCATAATCACGTGCCCAGCAACGGCTCTTACTCCATGGAAACCAGGGAAATTTGCAATTTTTCAACAGCTGCCGATGCCTGGCTCAATTCCGCATCTTTTGGCACCTTACTGAAGTGAGTCAGTGTTCAGTTGTACTTTTTACAGCAGACTGTATCAAGTACCTTGTGTTTTTCACGTACAAATGGTGTGGTTTTTCTACACGTAGATAAAGACATTGAGATTGTCTTGCACTTAGAAGTAAGGCAATTGCTGGGTGAGTTAAATGGGCTTAGCCCAAAGATTTCAGGTCTTCTGGGCTACCGAAGGGCACATAAGTTATAGTCAAAAGTTGAATATAGTAATGACCAGTCGCGATTGTACAGAGTACAGTGTAGCCGATTTCAATTAACAAAAAGACCAGGCAAAAATGCAAAAGTGGAAAAACTGTTCCAGTGCTGCTGGTAAGAGGCTAATCCGACGTATTTTGTGACGACAAATCGAATGGTGCAAACCGCGTTGCTCTCCGACCAATACTTTTGGCTGTAGCGACAATTGAATGATCATTTATGTCATAATCACCTGCCCAGCAAAGGCTCTTACTCCATGGAAACCAGGGAACTTTACAATTTTTCAACAGCTGCCGATGCCTGGCTCAATTCCGCATCTTTTGGCACCTTACTGAAGTGGGTCAGTGTTTAGTTGTACTTTTTA
Organism: Liolophura sinensis; assembly: GCF_032854445.1. Taxonomy (NCBI): domain Eukaryota; kingdom Metazoa; phylum Mollusca; class Polyplacophora; order Chitonida; family Chitonidae; genus Liolophura; species Liolophura sinensis. Next base: position 10,426 of record NW_027018068.1, on the reverse strand, counting down.
CAGCAGACTGTATCAAGTACCTTGTGTTTTTCACGTACAAATGGTGTGGTTTTTCTACACGTAGATAAAGACATTGACATTGTCTTGCACTTAGAAGTAAGACAATTGCTGGGTGAGTTAAATGGGCTTAGCCCAAAGATTTCAGATCTTCTGGGCTACCGAAGGGCACATAACTTATAGTCAAAAGTTGAATATAGTAATGACCAGTCGCGATTGTACAGAGTACAGTGTAGCCGATTTCAATTAACAAAAAGACCAGGCAAAAATGCAAAAGTGGAAAAACTGTTCCAGTGCTGCTGGTAAGAGGCTAATCCGACGTATTTTGTGACGAGAAATCGAATGGTGCAATCCGCGTTGCTCTCCGACCAATACGTTTGGCTGTAGTGACAATTGAATGATCATTTATGTCATAATCACGTGCCCAGCAACGGCTCTTACTCCATGGAAACCAGGGAAATTTGCAATTTTTCAACAGCTGCCGATACCTGGCTCAATTCCGCATCTTTTGGCACCTTATTCATGTGGGTCTGTGGTCAGTTGTACTTTTTACAGCAGACTGTATCAAGTACCTTGTGTTTTTCACGTACAAATGGTGTGGTTTTTCTACACGTAGATAAAGACATTGTGATTGTCTTGCACTTAGAAGTAAGACAATTGCTGGGTGAGTTAAATGGGCTTAGCCGAAAGATTTGACGTCTTCTGGGCTACCGAAGGGCACATAACTTATAGTCAAAAGTTAAATATAGTAATGACCCCTCGCGATTGTACATAGTACAGTGTAGCCGATTTCAATTAACAAAAAGACCAGGCAAAAATGCAAAAGTGGAAAAACTGTTCCAGTGCTGCTGATAAGAGGCTAATCCGACGTATTTTGTGACGAGAAATCGAATGGTGCAAACCGCGTTGCTCTCCGACCAATACTTTTGGCTGTAGCGACAAATCAATGAATATTGATGTCATAATCACGTGCCCAGCAACGGCTCTTACTCCATGGAAACCAGGGAAATTGGCAATTTTTCAACAGCTGCCGATGCCTGGCCCAGTTCCGCATCTTTTGGCACCTTATAAATGTGGGTCAGTGTTTAGTTGTACTTTTTACAGCAGACTGTATCAAGTACCTTGTGTTTTTTATGTACAAATGGTGTGGTTTTTCTACACGTAGATAAAGACATTGAGATTGTCTTGCACTTAGAAGTAAGACAATTGCTGGGTGAGTTAAATGGGCTTAGCCCAAAGATTTCAGATCTTCTGGGCTACCGAAGGGCACATAACTTATAGTCAAAAGTTGAATATAGTAATGACCACACGCGATTGTACAGAGTACAGTGTAGCCGATTTCAATTAACAAAAAGACCAGGCAAAAATGCAAAAGTGGAAAACCCGTTCCAGTGCTGCTGGTAAGAGACTAATCCGACGTATTTCGTGACGAGAAATCGAATGGTGTAATCCGCGTTGCTCTCAGACCAACACGTTTGGCTGTAGCGACAATTGAATGATCATTTATGTCATAATCACCTGCCCAGCAACGGCTCTTACTCCATGGAAACCAAGGAAATTTGCAATTTTTCAACAGCTGCCGATGCCTGGCTCAATTCCGCATCTTTTGGCACCTTACTGAAGTGAGTCAGTGTTCAGTTGTACTTTTTACAGCAGACTGTATCAAGTACCTTGTGTTTTTCATGTACAAATGGTGTGGTTTTTCTACACGTAGATAAAGACATTGAGATTGTCTTGCACTTAGAAGTAAGACAATTGCTGGGTGAGTTAAATGGGCTTAGCCCAAAGATTTGACGTCTTCTGGGCTACCGAAGGGCACATAACTTATAGTCAAAAGTTGAATATAGTAATGACCACTCGCGATTGTACAGAGTACAGTGTAGCCGATTTCAATTAACAAAAAGACCAGGCAAAAATGCAAAAGTGGAAAAACTGTTCCAGTGCTGCTGATAAGAGGCTAATCCGACGTATATTGTGACGAGAAATCGAATGGTGCAAACCGCGTTGCTCTCCGACCAATACTTTTGGCTGTAGCGACAAATCAATGAATATTGATGTCATAATCACGTGCCCAGCAACGGCTCTTACTCCATGGAAACCAGTGATATTTGCAATTTTTTAACAGCTGCCGATGCCTGGCCCAATTCCACATCTTTTGGCACCTTATAAATGTGGGTCAGTGTTTAGTTGTACTTTTTACAGCAGACTGTATCAAGTACCTTGTGTTTTTTATGTACAAATGGTGTGGTTTTTCTACACGTAGATAAAGACATTGAGATTGTCTTGGACTTAGAAGTAAGACAGTTGCTGGGTGAGTTAAATGGGCTTAGCCCAAAGATTTCAGGTCTTCTGGGCTACCAAAGGGCACATAACTTATAGTCAAACGTTAAATATAGTAATGACCAGTCGCGATTGTACAGAGTACAGTGTAGCCGATTTCAATTAACAAAAAGACCACGCAAAAATGCAAAAGTGGAAAACCTGTTCCAGTGCTGCTGGTAAGAGACTAATCCGACGTATTTTGTGACGAGAAATCGAATGGTGTAATCCGCGTTGCTCTCAGACCAATACGTTTGGCTGTAGCGACAATTGAATGATCATTTATGTCATAATCACGTGCCCAGCAACGGCTCTTACTCCATGGAAACCAGGGAAATTTGCAATTTTTCAACAGCTGCCGATGCCTGGCTCAATTCCGCATCATTTGGCACCTTATTCATGTGGGTCTGTGGTCAGTTGTACTTTTTACAGCAGACTGTATCAAGTACCTTGTGTTTTTCACGTACAAATGGTGTGTTTTTTCTACACGTAGATAAAGACATTGAGATTGTCTTGGAGTTAGAAGTAAGACAATTGCTGGGTGAGTTAAATGGGCTTGGCCCAAAGATTTCAGGTCTTCTGGGCTACCGAAGGGCACATAACTTATAGTCAAAAGTTGAATATAGTAATGACCAGTCGCGATTGTACAGAGTACAGTGTAGCCGATTTCAATTAACAAAAAGACCAGGCAAAAATGCAAAAGTGGAAAAACTGTTTCAGTGCTGCTGGTAAGAGGCTAATCCGACGTATTGTGTGACGAGAAATCGAATGGTGCAAACCGCGTTGCTCTCCGACCAATACTTTTGGCTGTAGCGACAAATCAATGAATATTGATGTCATAATCACGTGCCCAGCAACGGCTCTTACTCCATGGAAACCAGTGATATTTGCAATTTTTTAACAGCTGCCGATGCCTGGCCCAATTCCACATCTTTTGGCACCTTATAAATGTGGGTCAGTGTTTAGTTGTACTTTTTACAGCAGACTGTATCAAGTACCTTGTGTTTTTTATGTACAAATGGTGTGGTTTTTCTACACGTAGATAAAGACATTGAGATTGTCTTGGACTTAGAAGTAAGACAATTGCTGGGTGAGTTAAATGGGCTTAGCCCAAAGATTTCAGGTCTTCTGGGCTACCGAAGGGCACATAACTTATAGTCAAAAGTTGAATATAGTAATGACCAGTCGCGATTGTACAGAGTACAGTGTAGCCGATTTCAATTAACAAAAAGACCAGGCAAAAATGCAAAATTGGAAAAATTGTTCCACTGCTGCTGGTAAGAGGCTAATCCGACGTATTTTGTGACGAGAAATCGAATGGTGCAATCCGCGTTGCTCTCCGACCAATACGTTTGGCTTGTAGCGGACAATTGAATGATTATTTATGTCATAATCACGTGCCCAGCAACGGCTCTTACTCCATGGAAACCAGGGAAATTTTGCAATTTTTCAACAGCTGCCGATGCCTGGCTCAATCCGCATCTTTTGGCACCTTTTTCATGTGGGTCTGTGGTCAGTTGTACTTTTTACAGCAGACTGTATCAAGTACTTGTGTTTTTCACGTACAAATGGTGTGGTTTTTTCTACACGTAGATAAAGACATTGAGATTGTCTTAGACTTAGAAGTAAGACAATTGCTGGGTGAGTTAATGGGCTTGGCCGAAAGATTTCAGGTATTCTGGGCTACCGAAGGGCACATACTTATAGTCAAAAGTTGAATATAGTAATGACCAGTCGCGATTGTACAGAGTACAGTGTAGCCGATTTCAATTAACAAAAAGACCAGGTAAAAATGCAAAAGTGGAAAAACTGTTCCAGTGCTGCTGGTAAGAGGCTAATCCGACGTATTTTGTGACGAGAGATCGAATGGTGCAAACCGCGTTGCTCTCCGACCAATACTTTTGGCTGTAGCGACAATTGAATGATCATTTATGTCATAATCACGTGCACAGCAACGGCTCTTACTCCATGGAAACCAGGGAAATTTGCAATTTTTCAACAGCTGCCGATGCCTGCTCAAGTCCGCATCTTTTGGCACCTTACTGAAGTGAGTCAGTGTTCAGTTGTACTTTTTACAGCAGACTGTATCAAGTACCTTGTGTTTTTCACGTACAAATGGTGTGTTTTTTCTACACGTAGATAAAGACATTGAGATTGTCTTGGAGTTAGAAGTAAGACAATTGCTGGGTGAGTTAAATGGGCTTGGCCAAAGATTTCAGGTCTTCTGGGCTACCGAAGGGCACATAACTTATAGTCAAAAGTTGAATATAGTAATGACCAGTCGCGATTGTACAGAGTACAGTGTAGCCGATTTCAATTAACAAAAAGACCAGGCAAAATGCAAAATTGGAAAATTGTTCCACTGCTGCTGGTAAGAGGCTAATCCGACGTATTTTGTGACGAGAAATCGAATGTGCAATCCGCGTTGCTCTCCGACCAATACGTTTGGCTGTAGCGACAATTGAATGATCATTTATGTCATAATCACGTGCCCAGCAACGGCTCTTACTCCATGGAAACCAGGGAAATTTGCAATTTTTCAACAGCTGCCGATGCCTGGCTCAATTCCGCATCTTTTGGCACCTTTTTCATGTGGGTCTGTGGTCAGTTGTACTTTTTACAGCAGACTGTATCAAGTACCTTGTGTTTTTCACGTACAAATGGTGTGGTTTTTCTACACGTAGATAAAGACATTGAGATTGTCTTAGACTTAGAAGTAAGACAATTGCTGGGTGAGTTAAATGGGCTTGGCCCAAAGATTTCAGGTATTCTGGGCTACCGAAGGGCACATAACTTATAGTCAAAAGTTGAATATAGTAATGACCAGTCGCGATTGTACAGAGTACAGTGTAGCCGATTTCAATTAACAAAAAGACCAGGTAAAAATGCAAAAGTGGAAAAACTGTTCCAGTGCTGCTGGTAAGAGGCTAATCCGACGTATTTTGTGACGAGAGATCGAATGGTGCAAACCGCGTTGCTCTCCGACCAATACTTTTGGCTGTAGTGACAATTGAATGATCATTTATGTCATAATCACGTGCACAGCAACGGCTCTTACTCCATGGAAACCAGGGAAATTTGCAATTTTTCAACAGCTACCGATGCCTGGCTCAATTCCGCATCTTTTGGCACCTTACTGAAGTGAGTCAGTGTTCAGTTGTACTTTTTACAGCAGACTGTATCAAGTACCTTGTGTTTTTCATGTACAAATGGTGTGGTTTTTCTACACGTAGATAAAGACATTGAGATTGTCTTGCACTTAGCTTAGAAGTAAGGCAATTGCTGGGTGAGTTAAATGGGCTTAGCCCAAAGATTTCAGGTCTTCTGGGCTACCGAAGGGCACATAAGTTATAGTCAAAAGTTGAATATAGTAATGACCAGTCGCGATTGTACAGAGTACAGTGTAGCCGATTTCAATTAACAAAAAGACCAGGCAAAAAATGCAAAAGTGGAAAAACTGTTCCAGTGCTGCTGGTAAGAGGCTAATCCGACGTATTTTGTGACGAGAAATCGAATGGTGCAAACCGCGTTGCTCTCCGACCAATACTTTTGGCTGTAGCGACAATTGAATGATCATTTATGTCATAATCACCTGCCCAGCAAAGGCTCTTACTCCATGGAAACCAGGGAACTTTACAATTTTTCAACAGCTGCCGATGCCTGGCTCAATTCCGCATCTTTTGGCACCTTACTGAAGTGGGTCAGTGTTTAGTTGTACTTTTTACAGCAGACTGTATCAAGTACCTTGTGTTTTTCACGTACAAATGGTGTGGTTTTTCTACACGTAGATAAAGACATTGACATTGTCTTGCACTTAGAAGTAAGACAATTGCTGGGTGAGTTAAATGGGCTTAGCCCAAAGATTTCAGATCTTCTGGGCTACCGAAGGGCACATAACTTATAGTCAAAAGTTGAATATAGTAATGACCAGTCGCGATTGTACAGAGTACAGTGTAGCCGATTTCAATTAACAAAAAGACCAGGCAAAAATGCAAAAGTGGAAAAACTGTTCCAGTGCTGCTGGTAAGAGGCTAATCCGACGTATTTTGTGACGAGAAATCGAATGGTGCAATCCGCGTTGCTCTCCGACCAATACGTTTGGCTGTAGTGACAATTGAATGATCATTTATGTCATAATCACGTGCCCAGCAACGGCTCTTACTCCATGGAAACCAGGGAAATTTGCAATTTTTCAACAGCTGCCGATACCTGGCTCAATTCCGCATCTTTTGGCACCTTATTCATGTGGGTCTGTGGTCAGTTGTACTTTTTACAGCAGACTGTATCAAGTACCTTGTGTTTTTCACGTACAAAGGGTGTGGTTTTTCTACACGTAGATAAAGACATTGAGATTGTCTTGGACTTAGAAGTAAGACAATTGCTGGGTGAGTTAAATGGGCTTAGCCGAAAGATTTGACGTCTTCTGGGCTACCGAAGGGCACATAACTTATAGTCAAAAGTTAAATATAGTAATGACCCCTCGCGATTGTACATAGTACAGTGTAGCCGATTTCAATTAACAAAAACTAATCCGACGTATTTTGTGACGAGAAATCGAATGGTGTAATCCGCGTTGCTCTCAGACCAATACGTTTGGCTGTAGCGACAATTGAATGATCATTTATGTCATAATCACCTGCCCAGCAACGGCTCTTACTCCATGGAAACCAGGGAAATTTGCAATTTTTCAACAGCTGCCGATGCCTGGCTCAATTCCGCATCTTTTGGCACCTTACTGAAGTGAGTCAGTGTTCAGTTGTACTTTTTACAGCAGACTGTATCAAGTACCTTGTGTTTTTCATGTACAAATGGTGTGGTTTTTCTACACGTAGATAAAGACATTGAGATTGTCTTGCACTTAGAAGTAAGACAATTGCTGGGTGAGTTAAATGGGCTTAGCCCAAAGATTTGACGTCTTCTGGGCTACCGAAGGGCACATAACTTATAGTCAAAAGTTGAATATAGTAATGACCACTCGCGATTGTACAGAGTACAGTGTAGCCGATTTCAATTAACAAAAAGACCAGGCAAAAATGCAAAAGTGGAAAAACTGTTCCAGTGCTGCTGATAAGAGGCTAATCCGACGTATATTGTGACGAGAAATCGAATGGTGCAAACCGCGTTGCTCTCCGACCAATACTTTTGGCTGTAGCGACAAATCAATGAATATTGATGTCATAATCACGTGCCCAGCAACGGCTCTTACTCCATGGAAACCAGTGATATTTGCAATTTTTTAACAGCTGCCGATGCCTGGCCCAATTCCACATCTTTTGGCACCTTATAAATGTGGGTCAGTGTTTAGTTGTACTTTTTACAGCAGACTGTATCAAGTACCTTGTGTTTTTTATGTACAAATGGTGTGGTTTTTCTACACGTAGATAAAGACATTGAGATTGTCTTGGACTTAGAAGTAAGACAATTGCTGGGTGAGTTAAATGGGCTTAGCCCAAAGATTTCAGGTCTTCTGGGCTACCGAAGGGCACATAACTTATAGTCAAACGTTGAATATAGTAATGACCACTCGCGATTGTACAGAGTACAGTGTAGCCGATTTCAATTAACAAAAAGACCAGGCAAAAATGCAAAATTGGAAAAACTGTTCCAGTGCTGCTGGTAAGAGGCTAATCCGACGTATTTTGTGACGAGAAATCGAATGGTGCAATCCGCGTTGCTCTCCGACCAATACGTTTGGCTGTAGTGACAATTGAATGATCATTTATGTCATAATCACGTGCCCAGCAACGGCTCTTACTCAATGGAAACCAGGGAAATTTGCAATTTTTCAACAGCTGCCGATGCCTGGCTCAATTCCGCATCTTTTGGCACCTTTTTCATGTGGGTCTGTGGTCAGTTGTACTTTTTACAGCAGACTGTATCAAGTACCTTGTGTTTTTCACGTACAAATGGTGTGGTTTTTCTACACGTAGATAAAGACATTGAGATTGTCTTAGACTTAGAAGTAAGACAATTGCTGGGTGAGTTAAATGGGCTTGGCCCAAAGATTTCAGGTCTTCTGGGCTACCGAAGGGCACATAACTTATAGTCAAAAGTTGAATATAGTAATGACCAGTCGCGATTGTACAGAGTACAGTGTAGCCGATTTCAATTAACAAAAAGACCAGGCAAAAATGCAAAAGTGGAAAAACTGTTCCAGTGCTGCTGGTAAGAGGCTAATCCGACGTATTTTGTGACGACAAATCGAATGGTGCAAACTGCGTTTCACTCCGAAAAATACTTTTGCCTGTAGCGACAATTGAATGATCATTTATGTCATAATCACGTGCACAGCAACGGCTCTTACTCCATGGAAACCAGGGAAATTGGCAATTTTTCAACAGCTGCCGATACCTGGCCCAGTTCCGCATCTTTTGGCACCTTATAAATGTGGGTCTGTGGTCAGTTGTACTTTTTACAGCAGACTGTATCAAGTACCTTGTGTTTTTTATGTACAAATGGTGTGGTTTTTCTACACGTAGATAAAGACATTGAGATTGTCTTGGACTTAGAAGTAAGACAATTGCTGGGTGAGTTAAATGGGCTTAGCCCAAAGATTTGACGTCTTCTGGGCTACCGAAGGGCACATAACTTATAGTCAAAAGTTGAATATAGTAATGACCAGTCGCGATTGTACAGAGTACAGTGTAGCCGATTTCAATTAACAAAAAGACCAGGTAAAAATGCAAAAGTGGAAAAACTGTTCCAGTGCTGCTGGTAAGAGGCTAATCCGACGTATTTTGTAACGAGAAATCGAATGGTGCAAACCGCGTTGCTCTCCGACCAATACTTTTGGCTGTAGTGACAATTGAATGATCATTTATGTCATAATCACGTGCACAGCAACGGCTCTTACTCCATGGAAACCAGGGAAATTTGCAATTTTTCAACAGCTGCCGATGCCTGGCTCAATTCCGCATCTTTTGGCACCTTACTGAAGTGGGTCAGTGTTCAGTTGTACTTTTTACAGCAGACTGTATCAAGTACCTTGTGTTTTTCACGTACAAATGGTGTGGTTTTTCTACACGTAGATAAAGACATTGAGATTGTCTTGGACTTAGAAGTAAGACAATTGCTGGGTGAGTTAAATGGGCTTGGCCCAAAGATTTCAGGTCTTCTGGGCTACCGAAGGGCACATAACTTATAGTCAAAAGTTGAATATAGTAATGACCACTCGCGATTGTACAGAGTACAGTGTAGCCGATTTCAATTAACAAAAAGACCAGGCAAAAATACAAAAGTGGAAAAACTGTTCCAGTGCTGCTGGTAAAATGCAAATCCGACGTATTTTGTGACGAGAAATCGAATGGTGTAAACCGCGTTGCTCTCCGACCAATACTTTTGGCTGTAGCGACAATTGAATGATCATTTATGTCATAATCACGTGCACAGCAACGGCTCTTACTCCATGGAAACCAGGGAAATTTGCAATTTTTCAACAGCTGCCGATGCCTGGCTCAATTCCGCATCTTTTGGCACCTTACTGAAGTGGGTCAGTGTTCAGTTGTACTTTTTACAGCAGACTGTATCAAGTACCTTGTGTTTTTCACGTACAAATGGTGTGGTTTTTCTACACGTAGATAAAGACATTGAGATTGTCTTGCACTTAGAAGTAAGGCAATTGCTGGGTGAGTTAAATGGGCTTAGCCCAAAGATTTCACGTCTTCTGGGCTACCGAAGGGCACATAACTTATAGGCAAAAGTTGAATATAGTAATGACCAGTCGCGATTGTACAGAGTACAGTGTAGCCGATTTCAATTAACAAAAAGACCAGGTAAAAATGCAAAAGTGGAAAAACTGTTCCAGTGCTGCTGGTAAGAGGCTAATCCGACGTATTTTGTGACGAGAAATCGAATGGTGCAAACCGCGTTGCTCTCCGACCAATACTTTTGGCTGTAGCGACAAATCAATGAATATTGATGTCATAATCATGTGCCCAGCAACGGCTCTTACTCCATGGAAACCAGGGATATTTGCAATTTTTTAACAGCTGCCGATGCCTGGCCCAATTCCGCATCTTTTGGCACCTTATAAATGTGGGTCAGTGTTTAGTTGTACTTTTTACAGCAGACTGTATCAAGTACCTTGTGTTTTTCACGTACAAATGGTGTG